>NW_022742319.1:443865-471735 GCF_011630105.1 Anneissia japonica | reverse complement strand
TAATATATTCAAAGTATTTAACCTGGGTGGCCCAATCAGTCAAAAAGATTGGTCACCTTTGGGGCCCTACAGTAGATAAAATTCAAAAGTTAAAAAAAATATGTAAGTAAAAACACAATAATTATTTTAATTAGACTTTATACACTGACAATACAAATTACAACAGGACTATAGCCAATGATAGAGAGGGCAAACTGGTGTCAAGCACTCTAAAAACAGCCCAGACCATAATATTGCATTGACCATAACTATCCACTGTAAAAAATAAACAACAATAAATAATGTTAACAATATAAATAGATAATTTCAATTTGACACTTGGCACAGTGACAACAGGTAACATATGTGCTGACATTTTCCATGAATTGCTCTTAGTAACAACTCGATTAAAGTAAATTAATTTATTTTTAAAAATGTTACAAACATCAAAGAGCTAAAATATTGACGCCTTTGATTGCATCACTTAATCAATAAAAAAATAAACAACAATAAATAATGTTAACAATATAAATAGACAATTTCAGTTTGACACTTGGCACAGTGACAACAAGTAACATATGTGCTGACATTTTCCATGAATTGTTCTTAGTAACAACTCAATTAAAGTAAATTAATTTATTTGTAAAAATGTTACAAACATCTAAGAGCTAAAATATTGACGCCTTTGATTGCATCACTTAATCCATTAAAATTTTGTTTATAAATGAATAAATAGTTGAATCACTGTCCTTGTTTCTAAAGAACAGGTTCATTGAATAAAAATTTTCGCTAGTAGTTATTGTATGATCAGGCGAGACTTTTTTTATTCCTTGTTCTTAGAAGTTATTTTTTTAAAGATCGTAAGAGGAGGGTGAAAAAAGGTATGTTTTGTTATTTAGCAATAGTTTTGCCAAAAACATCCAAACGGAGGAGAAAATAAAATAAAATTTTATTGGTGAATCTACAGTAAACATTATACAGTAGTAATGAGATGGTTAAATGCTAATAAATTTACTGTACATAAATAGGAAGAAATACTACTATATTATTTTTTACAGATTTCATTCAAGGCAGCAGCAGGTGTAATAAAAATAAAGAAAAACTTTTATTTTTTCTGAAATTTCTATTTTTTCATTGCAGCGGTTGCACTAATTGGCCAAATATAAAATTGTATTTTTATTCAAGACCACCATTATTGGCAGGGGGCCGGTTTGTTAAACAGGGTTTAAAAAATGTCTCTCCTAAGCTTTGAACTTTGCAATTCCCAATTCCTGATTTATCAACAATTTTAAATACTGCCCTCTATAGGTATAATCAATTTCATGCTAAAATAAATACTTTATAGTGCAGTATTAACAATAAACTCCATACTCATTGTACTGTATAGTAATGCAATTACAGTGCTGCAGAAATGTATGGTTAAAGGGCACCATGCATGAGTAACCAAAAAATTAAAATAATAATCAATTTGGTGTAGAATACAATATGGCCACTGCTAGGCTACACCATAATTTACATCCAAGGTTACATAAAAACAAAATGAGCGTGCTATCTATATATTTGCAATGGTTTTTTTCTTATGTGAATGTTACAAAAGAATAATTAAATAAGTAAATAAAGAAATAACCTGCATTTGTATCTTTCCTATTAAATCAATTGTTGAACCTTGCTAATCTTAAACAGTGTGTCTTCACAATCCATATTTTGAAAAAAAAAAAAATACAACAATCATCATGTACGGGAAGCCTTCTCTTTTAGGGTATGGAGAAAGTCACAGTTTAGAATATGTTTTTTTGTACTAATGGAAAAAAAATGGCTGA
This sequence comes from Anneissia japonica, assembly GCF_011630105.1. NCBI lineage: Eukaryota > Metazoa > Echinodermata > Crinoidea > Comatulida > Comatulidae > Anneissia > Anneissia japonica. The sequence continues at coordinate 469,936 of NW_022742319.1, read as the reverse complement.
ACTACTGATCACCATTACGTTATCTTCATTAGTTAAACCTATACTTTTCACAAGATAGATGATGTGTGTCACCGCTCCTATTCATAGATATGTTATGTTTTCTAATAATACTGATCATTTTTTTAAAATTTTGCATTTTATCCATCCTTGTTCTAGCTGTTATGTTTATTCCAGGCAAATAATTTTCTGATGCAGTTCTAAAAGCTCATCTTTAAATTCCTGAATAGTACCTTATTTATAAATTTGTGGTGTTCGTTAATTCTAATTTTAAGTTCTTTACTTGTTTGTGAAATTGTAATTTTGCAAACCATATGACAATGACATATTTGACAATAATCATAAAAGACACTTATGTGGTCATGATGACAAAGGTTCTGTACTTTAAAAAGCATACAGTAAAAAAGATAATTCAATTGTGTTTTATATGCATTTTTTTAACATCCTGTTTCAAAAATTTGATTTTGTTTGAAAATACTTAGCTCATTTGGTAGAATATGATAAAGGTACTAGGTTGGGGTTCAAGAGAGATAAAATTATCAAGTAACCATAAGGAAGTGAAAAGCTTTTAATGTGTTTAGCTGTGTTGAATAAATGGTGTCCAATCCAGTCAATAACTTAGGACCCTTAATGAAAATATTAAAGTCTTTGAGATTTGGAAGTGGTTTTGATTTCTTTTGAACAGTAAGCTGATGAGATTGCAATAAATAGAGAAAGCCATAATTATAAATTAAAATTATTGATTTTTTCACATAATAAGAATAACCTTGTCTATAAATTCCATAATTATTATTATTATTATTGTAATAATATTTATGAATTTTTTTAGTTGCATAATATTTATTATTGATTTCAAAGTCTACTTTAAACTGGAGTGTATGAGGAAACTTACTGTTTTATAGCTGAACATTTGGTAGTTAGTGTTATCGACATATTTACCTTTGTGTTGACATTTCCAGTCTGTTTAATAATTATTCTATCCCTTTGACCTTAAAATTGGGACACACCCACTTTTGAAAGCAGGTCATTAATATTTATGAGTCATTCGAAATGATCTATTGTATCCTGTTACCACATTGTGAAGTGTTCGGTGAAGCGTAGCGACCAACACAACAGCATCAGACCACCTTTTCTGCACAGTTAATTTAGATTTCATTCGCCAGACACAGGCAGTGAGTGTGTTCAGTGTACTTGGTGATTGCTTAGCTATTAATAATTCAACCTGATGTCGTGATATGTGGTTTCCTACCAAGCTCATCTTCTCGGAGGCTTGTAGACATCATTAATTCCATTCTAGATGGTACCATTGTCACCACAGGAGAATTTTCTGCCTGTTGTACATTTACTCAACATCTAGAGTAAACCGTGGCAATCATTCTGTGTTTGTCAAGGGTGTTTTTAAAGAAGTCACAGTATTTGAAAGCATCCAGGCTAAAGTGAAAAAATACCTGTGACTATGTGTTGTTATACTTAAATGAAGATTTGAAGGCAGTGACATTGGCAAAGGAAACTAAAACAGGGCTGTTAATAAACGTCCAGTTTTTAAAATATTTTTTCTTGCTTTGGAATAAAGTTACTTAATTTACATGTTCAAGATGGTATTTGGAAGAACCAAGTCTCAGAGTCGACAGTTACAGGTTGGTTATTTTGGGGGTCTGATGGTAGCTACGCTACTATTTGTCTTGTATTCTATGTGATGGGGCAGCTGACTGTCAATGAGTTAAAGTATAATTTTGCTTAAGCTGCCCCTGATCAAAATTTGTGCATTGTACCGTTTGTAAATGTGCATTGGTCGAATCAATAAATGAAATGAAAATGAAATGTTATTGGACAAATTATCATACAGTACTGTATCTTGTAATTTTTGATGGGGTCTCCCTCAGTTTAAAAGCCATGATACTATAGCTTAGTAATAAAATAATATCCAGAATAAATGGCAACTATATTTTGGGATTCCAATAAATGATTATTTTATGACAAATATTTTTTAAAAAGAGGAAAAGAGACCACTCTGCTTATTTTGTGTGTAAAAACGCAACCTCAGATAAGCAGCTAAAAGGAGGGCGCCCACTGCAATCTGAATGTGTTTTGTACCAAGAAGTTCCCACTACGGTTTGTTTGTTTTATTTGTTCTCCACACAATAGTGCAACAATGCTTCTTTTCAGTGCAATATAGCAGGTCCACACTAATGATATGAAATAGATTTTTAAAAGAGAACTAGCAAAATGATCTTTCGTTTTGGAGGAGATTTTAGATATGCCATTAATTATACAATCAACCTTAAAATCGTTATTTGACAATTGTTTATGAAGTTATAGGCCATTATATACGATTCTACTGTGACGTCACTGGCGAAAAAAGTAACAAAAGATTGTGTATATAGCACCGCATAGGGTATCCACCGCATACGATCTTTGCGTCACGATTAAATAATATATAATGGCCTATAACTTCATAAGAAATTGCCAAAAAACAATTTTAAGGTTGATTCTATTATTAATGGCATATCAAAATTCCCCTCTAGAACAAAAAATCATTTTGCTAGTTCTCTTTTAAAGTAAAATAGAGGAAACAAAAATTTTACTCTCTGTTTTTAAAATGTCCTGTTGACCTTAACACATTATTGTGGAAGACAGTAATGATTGAATTATGAATAGGTATATTGATAGGGTAATAATTGTATGGCCTGGAGAAAAAATAATATGCAGACCATAGAAATAATGTTATTTTACACTCAGCTCAACAGTGAAAATGAGTGATTCTGCCGATTATCAGTCGCACACTTTGAAATTGCTGGAGATTGCAGCTCCAATATTTGTATTAATGGGGTTCCTTTGATTGTTGAACATCTCTGTAGCGTAAATGCATCCTGTTATAAGCGAGTGACTGTACTTTCAGTTTCACTATGTCAGTTTTAGTTTCTGTAGTCCACACCCACAATGTAGTCAGATTGACCTTGGGATTTTAGTAAATTTTGTAGTAAGAAAGTGGAGGGAGTACACAATTCATCCTCTGGATCCGTCATTGCAAGGTAATAACAAAACATAGTATGGCAGATTGTTTTTTAATACTCTTAGGCTTAGGTAAATCTTATAGGCATTATTGTAGTGCATGGTGTTATAGAATACAGAAGTGGACTTAAATAGAAGCATCTATGTGATAAATCTGGATATTCAACAGTTAAGAATAGCTTTTCAAGAGACATTATCTGGTATTCTTGTAAGTGGCAAATCTAATTAAAAGCAATTGCCAGTATACACAAGATGTATACATTCAGTGATTTATATTTGCTTACATTACATCTAACAACAACTTACCAATTACAGTACTACAGGATGAAGCTACTGTATGCATACAGTACTGCCTCTTTATGCAGCTATAGGAGGGCGCCCACTGCAATCTGAATGTGTATGTACCAAGAAGTTCCCACTACGGTTTGTTTGTTTTATTTGTTCTCCACACAATAGTGCAACAATGCTTCTTTTCAGTGCAATATAGCAGGTCCACACTAATGATATGAAATAGATTTTTAAAGTAAAATAGAGGAAACAAAAATATTACTCTCTGTTTTTAAAATGCCCTGTTGACCTTAACACATTATTGTGGAAGACAGTAATGATTGAATTATGAATAGGTATATTGATAGGGTAATAATTGTATGGCCTGGAGAAAAAATAATATGCAGACCATAGAAGTAATATTATTTTACACTCAGCTCAACAGTGAAAATGAGTGATTCTGCCGATTATCAGTCGCACACTTTGAAATTGCTGGAGATTGCAGCTCCAATATTTGTATTAATGGGGTTCCTTTGATTGTTGAACATCTCTGTAGCGTAAATGCATCCTGTTATAAGCGAATGACTGTACTTTCAGTTTCACTATGTCAGTTTTAGTTTCTGTAGTCCACACCCACAATGTAGCCAGATTGACCTTGGGATTTTAATAAATTTTGTAGTAAGAAAGTGGAGGGAGTACACGATTCACCCTCTGGATCCGTCATTGCAAGGTAATAACAAAACATAGTATGGCAGATTGTTTTTTAATACTCTTAGGCTTAGGTAAATCTTATAGGCATTATTGTAGTGCATGGTGTTATAGAATACAGAAGTGGACTTAAATAGAAGCATCTATGTGATAAATCTGGATATTCGACAGTTAAGAATAGCTTTTCAAGAGACATTATCTGGTATTCTTGTAAGTGGCAAATCTAATTAAAAGCAATCGACAGTATACACAAGATGCATACATTCAGTGATTTATATTTGCTTACATTACATCTAACAACAACTTACCAATTACAGTACTACAGGATGAAGCTACTGTATGCATACAGTACTGCCTCTTTACTCATCGTGAACCATATTGGGAGTTGAGTTGTAGTCATGAGAAAAATTAATGATATGATTTGAACCCAGGAGCATGGAATTAGAAGCCGAGTGCCATTTAAATATACTGTAGACTTGCTGTCTCTGTAATGCTAGTGAACTTGATTGAACAATATCAATTTATTCATATTCTGATATTTACATTATAGTTATTAGCTCCATTTGTGAATTTGAACAAGAGAATAAATATTTATACTTACAATACAGTAATATACATTCCTTTGTTCGATTACTATTACATCCTTTAATGATACAGTAGGTTCTTTATTTATTTTTTTTTGCCACTCCGAAATTTAGGAACTCTTCCATCCATCTACTCTCTTTCATCCACCTAAACTTAGATCAACTTTTGATACTGCTACCAAACCCTCCTAAAACTTATGTCCTTAAATCAATAATTCTTATATCTTTTAAGTGCCAGTGAAAAATTATATAAGCACTATACAAAAATTAACTGCCAATTTATTTATGTTCAGTAGTACTCAATTTAAAGATTTTAAGGGAAAAATTGGAACTTTCTTCCATGTCACTATAAATGATTAATTTTTGATGATTTTAACTTAGCAATTCAAAATTGTCATTGACTTTTTTAAAAGGTTCTTGCAGATTTTACCGTGATGCAGTACAGTATATTGTTAATTAAACTATGATCGCTATTATTTATTTTTTATTTTGACTATTTAAATGTAGAGGTAAAAAATCTCCTATACTGCAATTTATCGACCGCGTATTTTTTTCCCCCAGTAGGAACTGAGCAATTGAGAATTTATAATTTACCGGAAAATAAATATTGTAACCTGGAAGCTATAGGCCTAGATATTTACTGGTATGTTACTTTTTACAGTGAACAAACAATATTTATGTTATTCTTTAAAACTAAAAAGAAAAAAAAAATCAGACCATAGCAAATATACTGAAAAGACCAACTGGATAACTTCTCTACCAGCAGCATACTGCCATACTGAAAGGTGGGGCTTTCTTGAGGAAAAATATTAGGCCTAGAATATCCCCTTGTGCAGTCTGTAAATGAGGGCATATTTTTGAAAAATTAGGCTTAAAGGTTATTTCTAAATGTAATTACAATGTAAATACTCAGTGGCTGAGTTTATTTTAGCTGCAAACCTATTTTCGGAATGATTGTCTGCTTAAATTTCAGATGATAGTAGCTAAAGTATTCCTTTACACAAATATAGTAATTACTTTTAGTGTGAGAATACTATGCCAACTTCCCAATGGTATTTTATCTCATGGACATACTTTACAGTAATATGATATTTTAGGATGATAAATGTTTTTGGTTTCTTAAATTAAGATAGACTAAGATACACACATTTTGTGATGTTCATTTGAATAATAATAATAAAATAATAATATAGGGATTTATACCTCACCTTTTGCCAAGGGATACAAGGCGCTGACTATGTTGTTATTATTACCCCTGGCCCTGGTCATCGGATCCATAACAAAACCAACACAAGTGCAACCTACTCCACTCCCTCGGGAGTAGACCTATTCAGGCATACAATTTAATGCCAAACAAACTATAGTAATACTGTACATGCAATGCCACAGCTTCCTACCAGGTACCCATTTATATTACTGGGTGCCTTGCCCAAGGGCACAAGCAATATGATGAGTGCAGGTCTCGAACTCCTGATCTCACAATCACAAGTCCAACACCTTGCACGCTGCGCCACATGATCTTACACGCTTAATAAAATTCTGTTTAAAACCTAAGAAACAGTAATCTTACTAGCTTAAATCTTCTATTAGAGCATGTTTTATACTTGGCCTTAAGATCACTTTTGAACCAGACCTATATACAGCAAAGAGAGCTTTTTTTATGATACTGTATTTTGAATTTTCAGATGATTGATAGAATGACAGTATACTGTACTGCAGTAAAAAAAAATTGCAATCTGAGATATATTTGCCATTAATTTAACCATGAATAATGCTTTACTATCATATTACATGTTCATAAATATATGGTTCTTCAGTTTCTTGCCACCAGTAAAATTATATTGTAACTCACTGCAATTCTATATTTAATGTACTAGTAATCTTTGTAAACAAAACACTCATATGATCAGTTGCTCTTGAAGTTAATGATTACTATCTCGCTTATTTCTTTTTTGTTTGTTTACATAACTGCCCACTTGCAGGCAAGTAGACACTTTTCTATCATCTCTATAATTGTAAGAGTAAATTTGGGTGGAGATGCGAGATGCTGCCATTGCATCGTAAATTAAATGAACAGTCTTGCTAACCATCCCACGAGTTTGAAAAGATTTTTGGATGATTTTTGTATTATACCGGGTGTATAAGACCACCCCGGTATTCCAACTTTTTGCTGGGCATCAAAATCTTATTTCCCTGCTTTTAATTGCATTCATTCATACTAACGGTTAATAGCTTAATTTCAGTAGTAGTACTTGTTACAGGCGACAGTACTGTAAAGGCCAACTCAGACAGCATCGGCCGACCAGGCCAACCCGATTTATCGTCGGGGACAGTTTTAAGCCGTCGTGAGAAATATTAAACATGTTTAATATTCTACTACGCGACTGCCCCTGACGCACACCATCGCACCTGCGTTTAACTCACACAGATCCGACGCGACAACAAATCACGTCGGGCTGCATCGTACGACGCTGTCTGAGTTGGCCTTAAGACGATCATGTCAATTTAAAATTCTAACATTTTTACATATTGCTTGTATAAGACGACCCTCCCCCCTCTATTTTTTTTTTTTTTATAGTAATTTGCCATTTGAAGCCTTGCCTTATACAAGAGTATCATAAACCCTGAAGTGGTTGAATAATCAGTCTAGGGATTTTTTTATTTTTCTAGCAACATAAAAAGCGGATTGGTTTGATCTACCACCATCAGGTGTTTAGCCAGAAAAAAGAAATATGCCGTCAGAAATAGAAGACGATCACTTGTCATGTAGTGACAGCTGAGATGCAAAGCCCCGAGCTTAGGTGGGTGGGTGGTATTAACGCGGTAAAAGTGGCCTTCATAAATAATTGTTGGCCGTCCAAAAGACAGCCGAACGGCTCGCTGGCTCAGCCTTTGACCACCATACATGTCTCATTGTCAAGTAGTTGTGGGTCGGACTCCAAACCTTGACGTAGGGGGAGTTGGTACAAGACCCTTGTGCAATCCCTAAATTGTGTCCCTGGGCAATCATTTTTTTTTATGTTAGTTTCAGTTTGGGGCCTACTCATCACATGATTATTTATGAAATGAAAACTAACTTATGCCAGGAGGATAAATAGGCTTGTTGTGTGGGAGAATTTGGGAACACCCCTCCCTACTGTACGGTATATTAGTGCAGTATAGAGCACAAATGCCAGGGAAAGATGAGATGGGCTCCCTGGTTATAATATTAGCGCTCCGGTTCAACTTACTGTAACTTGCGCACCCATGGAAAGTTGAGTAGTTTCTCGTCCTAATATTTTGAATATGGGTATTACCAAGTAGACACATTGAAAGCAAATAAAAGGAGTCACTAGACATGATTCATACCATGTATCCCCAACTATGAACAATTGAGGAATTTTGGGAATGTGAGTTTTCCAGATAATCTGTACATTTCGTAAAATAAAGGGAATAAAAAAAAAATTTTTTTTTTAATTGGTGAGGTAGAGAAAATCGATGGGCGAGGGACGAGAATCTAGTAATTTTTTTTTTATTTAGCCTTATCTACAGTAAGTATTTGTGTATAATATTTAAAACATTGATTTGTTAAAACTTTATGGCCTACCATTATATTTTGATGCTTGGTTTGAATTGAACTTGTTAATATTAATGTTAAAACTCTGTTAGCTGGTTCAGTTGTGAGAAATGTATAAATCATGAATTCTAGAAGTCTTTAAAATTTATGGTTAACATGATCATTAAATTTCATGTTATTCAATTCTAATAATACCTGTACTGTAGCTAAACTGGAACCAAAATAAGGTGGACCTTCAGTAGCCTAAATATTTACATAAAAGAGCTTTGTTTCTGCCAAACAAGGACTTATGTATGATGATTAATAAAGCTGTCTTGCAGTCTAAGTGCACACATAAACTGTGTCAGAGGTCAAGGCATGTAAACAAACAGTCTGCCACCTTTTAAACTGTAGTCTGCATAATTTTTTAAAGCATTAATATTTAGCCAAAAGTGCTACAGTTTGTGTCTACAATATGTGCTTGTGTCGCGGAGTTAGACATTGAGTGTTGTCTTTAGTTTTTACCAAATGCAAATCATGGTATCTTGTTCACCTAATTGTTGATTGAAGAATATTGCAAATAACCAATTTTATTAATCTTGGGCAGTGGTGTTTATGGATTTGGCTATGCTTATACTGATAGTTTTAAAATTCCAATCTATAGGACTGCGATCTTACAAGTTACATTAATGCAAGTCACACTTGGAAAGCAGGTTACTTTGTTGTTAAAGATTTTACATGTATTGAAAACTTGGCACACATGTCGGCTTAAATGCTTGTTTACACTATAACGATAACGATCAACAATAAAAAGTTAAAAAGCAATTTTCATGTATAAAATAAATGAGACATTTCACACTAGCACGATTTGATAATGATTTATCGTGAATATTTCTTTTATTTTCTGTATGCATATTTGGTTTTTATCGTTGATCGTTATCGTTATACTGTAATGGAAACAGGCTTTTATACAGTGACATTGGTGACAAATGAGCAGTTTCAGAATACAAGTAATACAAGTTGCTATAATTATAATATTTTATTAGTGATCTTTTACCTTGAATAGACACAATCCATCAGGGTTAAGGGGCTATTTGGCCCGTTATAAACCCATGTGTTTATTTCTTTTGTTAATTTTTTTTTATAATTAATGTAATGACCACAAGGGTAATGATGATGTAATCACTGAAGGTTATCATTACCTCTATCACATTTTATCAGAATGTATCATCAGATCAACAACAACTTTTATCTTCATATTTTATCAATAATCATGCAATGGTTATGAAATAAAAACTAATAAAATTTATTTCCTTAAAATACAGTATCGACAACTATTTTTCAATTTCTTATTTGCAGAAAGCAGACCCTGAGCAGCTGTACACAAAGCTTGAGAAAATTGGGAAAGGTTCGTTTGGCGAGGTGTTCAAAGGAATTGACAACAAGACGAAAGAAGTGGTTGCCATCAAAATCATTGATCTGGAAGAGGCAGAAGATGAGATAGAAGACATCCAACAGGAGATAACAGTTCTCAGTCAATGTGACTCACCATTTGTCACCAAATATCATGGATCATATTTGAAAGTAAGTCTTAAGGTTAATTTGTGGATTGTTAAAGTCACTAGAGTAATGGACCAAGGGTCCTGAGTCTCCTCCAAGTCACATCTCAGAAATGGAGATGGTCTCTTGCGCTCCTGCAAGAATTAGAAAATCTAAGCCTATCTCATTAGGAGCCTATATTTACCAGTTTTTATTGTCAGTTGTCTCCTGGATGTTGGCTGGTAAAATGTACAATATCACCATGTGCAGCAGAGTGTATGGATGTGTTTACCTTTAGATATCCCAGTTCTTCCAACTAAGGGCCCCTGCAGTACATTGTATGGATACAGGAGAAGAATTAAAACTGAAACATCACAAAAACAAATGTTCTTAAAATGGTTTATACAGTGAGAAGACTATTATTTTATTCTTTTTTTTCTATTTAGTTTTCTTTTTTCTCTTAATAATTGATGTGTACTGTTCTGTTTATTGCATCTTTTGTGATCACAATAAACACAAACAATTTCCGAAGAGTTGTACAAGTTATTGTCATGTTACAACTTCTGCTGCATGTATGTAGAATCAATAATGTCTGGTCATGGTCAAAATGAAAGTACTCTAGACTATACCTTTGCATGTATTTTCCCTTTGTACTAATTTTAACAGCTGGGTTAGGCACCGAAAGGAGTTTTGTCCTATACTGTAGCACTGTAGTAGGCCTACTACAGTACTATAATAATGTAATTTTTTTTTTGTATGTTTAACTGAATTTTTAAATCCAAAGATTTAAAAAAACCAAGCAAGAAACAATGGTACTTTGTATTCTTTAACATATTTGAGATTGTCTGCATGTATGATCACCACGTTGAGCAAGGATATTCAACCAGACACAGCAATTTAGTTTATTGTTTGGTTTTCAGTTGTCCTTAATGCAATGAGTATGATTTAAATGAAGAATAATTTTAAGTCAGATCATTCCCACTTCTCCAAGTTCTTGCGTCCAAATCTCAATTCTGCCAATTACCGGTATATTGGATTTTTCTGATTTATTTATTTATTTCCGTCTTTTGTGTGATAACACTTTCAGTGACATAGCACTGGTATCACAAGTGGATCACAAGTAAAACGAATGAAAGAGAAACCAAAATGAAAAAAAAAAAAAAATAAAAAAAATAAATAAAACTTAAAGCAAAAACTAATGAGTAAAAGACAAAACAAATTGTACATAAATATAAAATTACAGCATCGAAAGAAAAAAAAAAAACTTAAAACAAACAACAAAAAGGGAAGAGGTAAGATGAAAATCAGTAAAATTTTGATACCATATTTTGTCAAGAAGAGGGTAAATAGAACTGACAATTAATTATTTTCAGTGGCGGATTCAAGAGGGAGCCCAGCTGGCCCTCATCCCCCACTAAATTTTTCAAAACTATAGATAAAAATGGAGAAAAGAAGAAATTATATTCAAATTTAAATTCCGTTATGACTGACAATTAATTATTTTCAGTGGCGGATTCAAGAGGGAGCCCAGCTGGCCCTCATCCCCCACTAAATTTTTCAAAACTATAGATAAAAATGGAGAAAAGAAGAAATTATATTCAAATTTAAATTCCGTTATGACTGACAATTAATTATTTTCAGTGGCGGATTCAAGAGGGAGCCCAGCTGGCCCTCATCCCCCACTAAATTTTTCAAAACTATAGATAAAAATGGAGAAAAGAAGAAATTATATTCAAATTTAAATTCCGTTATGACTGACAATTAATTATTTTCAGTGGCGGATTCAAGAGGGAGCCCAGCTGGCCCTCATCCCCCACTAAATTTTTCAAAACTATAGATAAAAATGGAGAAAAGAAGAAATTATATTCAAATTTAAATTCCGTTATGACTGACAATTAATTATTTTCAGTGGCGGATTCAAGAGGGAGCCCAGCTGGCCCTCATCCCCCACTAAATTTTTCAAAACTATAGATAAAAATGGAGAAAAGAAGAAATTATATTCAAATTTAAGTCTTAAGAGTGCCATTTCCTTCCGTCTAGAGGTGCAATAATCATACATTTTCTTACCTCTGCCCCAACTATCATGTGAATGAGGTGGTCTAGACCTCCCTGGGCATCCTCTGTTTTGAATTCCTAGATCCGCCACTGCTATTATTTGACAATCCACACTTCCACATGAAAACCGGGACGGCCTCCCGCGAACAAGCAAGAAGCTCCCGGAAATAACCAGAAGGATTATTAACCAGATTAGTGGCAGATTCAAGGGGGAAACATGCCCCCTCCCCACCTAAATTTTTTCAAATTATAACAAAACGGGAGAAAAAAGTCATATTCAAACAAGTCTGATAGTGTTATCTCTCCATTTAATTCTGCGAAAATCAACCATGGTGGGGCTGAGTTGGAAGGACCTTCCATCTATGAAAGTGTCTTCTGGCTACCGCGCCCCCCTGCCCCTTCTACTTCGAATTCTTGGATCTACTGTACCACTGCAATTCTCCCGGAAATGACTTCTTCCAACTTGGGACCCATGGACTACGACAAAATCATAATGTGAAATGATGATTGTACCTGCATTGTGCTTCGTTGTATCACAGCGAAGGAACAACAAAATACGGTATATATAACGGATTGATTGAGGTTATTGTACAAAATAATTATGTTTCAAATTATAAATACCTACAGTAATATTAAGAGACAGAATTGAGGTAGCTGATTTTGGTAGTTTCTGTCAAGGCTTTCGCAACCCACCAAAACATTGTGGTGACCTGCTGGTTGGTCACGACACAGTGTGTGGAACATTGGTCAAGTACTAAGTTTAGGCCTAGTGGTGAGAATGAAAAATAATGTTTATTGCTGGTGAAGTGATGCATTCGTCCAGCTGCCTTTTAGGCCTCAATAGCTGATTCAGGATGTCCATGAGTTTATTGATAACATTGTTAAGTAATTCTGTAAAATTCCCACATTTCCCATAGGATGCAGACTTGCTGGTTTTTAATATTCCAGAGGGTATCACTTTATAGGAGGGATTTCCTTCTGGTGTTAACAAAAAGTCACATCCACTTTACTTCAAGGTATTTTATGAGAGTGTGGTTCAAATTCTGAATTTGTTTTTCCATGTCCAAAAAACCCTTACCCCCAAACCTCAAGAAACTCGTTTAAATTGTCAATAGTTTTTTTTATATTCAACTAAATTTTTGAGGTTTATTGTTTCTTGGTATTTATTTTCCTAATTTACAGAAACAACAATACATCTTTATTTAATAGACTAAATCGATAGGTCCAATTTCATGTTATATGATATTAATTATTTGTTATAATTTTTTTTTTCATTTAACTATCTGTACCAAGTTAGCTGTAAATTACAACAAATACATGAAACTTGTTTAAAAGGATTGAAATAAAAGTAGCTTTGATGCGATTTTGAAATAAGTTATGACATTTTTTAAGGAACTTAATTTACATTGATTATTAAAAGTTTGTTACAAATTATTTCAATCTCTGTCTAGAGTGCTTCCTGCATTTGTTTTTATGGTTCTATTTTATTTGTTTATTTTAACACCAGGTTTCAACTGAGTAATATACAGTAAAAACCAAAATGTAAACAATTAACACAGCTTCAATTTGAATAGGTAGTTTTAGGATCAATAAAGGATAACCACATTATACTGGTACCTGTAACTTACTTGTATCCTATTTTTTTCCTGTGTCTATGTTTATGTTATCTAGTCTTGCATCATGTTGAGGGTGTATATTTGTCCTGGTTTTTTAGTCTTTTGATTAGCTTGTGAAATGTGCTATTGTTTGTGATAAAATTGTATTTGTTTTAATTCAATATTGTTAATTTGCTGTTTTAAAATGCCTAAATGCTGTACATTAAATATAATTTTATTATAACTCTTTTACCAATTTTCAATTACTTTTTATTTTGTTTGAAAACAAACAAATAAGCAAAAACTCATGAGGGGAGGTTATGCTAAGCAAGTGATTTTTTTTTTACTTTGACCTTTCACTAGTAGGATTAGAGTTTGAATTACAGTTATAGAATTGGGAGTGAGCCAGTGTGTCAACCAACAATTAGCAGTTTGTTAATTCTGTCAAATGTCAATCTGGACTTAAGTGAACATATGGTAAAAAAAATTTAAATTACCATTTAATTATCAATAGCAAAATATAATATTAAGTGGTTTTAATGATGCTTTATTCCAAATCTTTTCCATCCCGATTTTCTTTGACACTCATGCATGTTGACTCTATCTTCCCCTCTTTCCCACTTCCCTTTTTTGCTATTATTGCTATTATTCTGAGCTGTCTTTCAAACATATGCATCCACCCCATGCATTTTAGTTAGTATAAACAGGCTAAAATACATGGGATTGCATTATTAATTACCGGTAATGCCTGAAAATTGGCTTTCACACAATAAGGTACTTTTGTTTTCCCCTCCCCTTGGTAGAAAACTTATACCAAAAATATTGTACCGACTCAAGATTTTCAAGCTTTTGGGTTGGTTCGGCGCTTGGAGAACACTATTTTTTTAGTCCTTCCTAAAGTTATTTAAAATTGTCATCCTAATTTATATAATTTTTATTAATTTTATTGTTATTATAAATTATACACATTGTATTGACTTTCGAAAACCATTATTTGAATGCAATGTTCTTACATACTGACCGCTTTTTTTACTGTAGGGACACAAAGATCATCGTAGATTAGCACTTAATAATAATAATAATAATAATTGATTTGAACGTACTGTATACTTTTGTATCAGTGGCACACTTTATGCAGTTACCATAATATCACATTTCAAAACCATGACCCTAAAGGTGGTCCACAACCCACTAAGCTGTGACAATTAATTCCTGATCCAAATGTCGTCATAGGTACAATACACGGCAATACCAATGGCTTAAAAGCATAAAACATTTAGGTGTTACTCTGTTTATCCTTTGTGTATTCTCTTTGAATCGAAAACCACTTCTTGGGTGTTTCCTTGTTACATCATGCAAAACTTTGAGTTTTTTTTGTAAGTGCAAATCCTTTGATTTGCCCACCTTGTAACTTGCACCATATTTATTGCGAGCTTTTGGTATGTAAACTAAATTTGTTAGGTGTGACATTCAAATAAGCAAAAATACTCCCATGGATTTGTTTTCTTAACATCTAGCAGTTTTTAACATCAGGCATTTTTTGAGTAGGAATACAAAGATTTATTTTACTTTCTTTTACAAAAACTAATTTTATTATTTACCAGCCTGTTTACCTCTAGTAGTACACGAATGAATAGTATAAATACCCTCACCAAGAACATTATTTCAATTTTCCTGGACGTGAAACAACTACATGATTCATTATCAATTTGAATTGTTTTAAATTTTAAAAAAGTGGGGTTAAAAATGAAATCCAAATGTTTCTCATTGTACCAGTGTTATAACATGTGTTACTGTTTGATTTTAAGATTTATCAAATTTGTCAAATTGATTTCTCGTAAATTGTAGGAAATGGATAAGGCTCCACCCAAATGTATATGTCAGTGTGTTTATGTGTCATCTGTTTACTATCTATTCATCATTCATTTAAAAAAATATCTCAAAGATTGCGTTAACTTTAAGTTGAGCATATGGCGTTAGTTTCTGTCCTTATGACAATTGCTTTTCACTCGGACCTACAGGTCTTTTGTTAAAGTTTTGTGATCTGTTCTAATTTATTCCTTCTATTATTCCAGGACTCCATTTTATTGAGCCACACACAGTACAGTATATAGGACTTTCAGAAAAAGACAATTTTGGAGTAAAAGTTTAATTTCCAACATTTTATTTGTCCTATATATTATTATTAACATCAAGAATACAGTAATGAAACCAAAATTTCCTGTGTCCCTGTGAAGTATTCATTTGAAGTGATTTCTGAATGAAAACATGACCATATAATGCCCAAAACGAGTGTTTATATTCTTTTCATAAAGATCGCGAATCCATGCGAATAGTGCCCGCGATGATCAAAAAGTGAGATTTACTACAGGCATACGTAGCTCAAATTCAATATATTTTGGATGAAAACGATTGATTTTTTTTGCTTGAAACTTAGTTCTACGAGAGTTCGTAAATGAGAGGTTCGTAATTGGGAGATGTTAGTAGAGCCAAAGTAGTACTGCTGAGACTACCTAGTACATGTGATTGTAGTTACACAAATATTTGTATTACCACATACTGTTACTAGTCTTAAATGTACTAGGCCTACTGTACCTAGTATTGTACCATAATATTCATTTTCCTTTTGTGTTGCAAGTCAATTCTATTGCTGTTATAGTAGGTTGGTTTTCTTTTGTCTGTGACACACAAAGGAACTATTTTTTAGTGTGGCTGAGGTGGACCAGGAAACAAGGGTAACCCTCTTTCTTTGGGGTCTATAAAGCAAACCAGTTGTGTTCCCTGGCCTTCAGAGTCTCTATCCAAGAAGACTTGGTTTTAGCAATTATAAACCCTGAGCACTGCTGTGCCCCTGCTGTACTACTCGGCCACTTGCTCGAGCATTAATAGAATTATTTAATTTAAAAAAATGATTTCAGGCACTTCCTTTACTCGTTACAGTACTAGGGATCCTAAGCTGGGAGAACCACTTCTGGGAGATCTGATTAAAATGTAAAAACATGAAATCATGATGGATTTGCGGGAAATGGGGGGTTTTTTTCAGGAGAATTTTGCTTTTTGTTGGGGAGTACAGAAGGCTATACCATTTTCTGCGTGACTTCTGTGGCTCTCAAGAGGCTTGAGACCCTGCAATAAGAGAACACAAAAAGGCACAATATAATGTAAATGTTAAATAGTTATATTGTAATTAACACAATTTTAAATATCGACATTGTCATGGCTGCCAGTTTGTTCCTCCAAACAATTTTACATCATCATACAGATAGTTTTCTTCTATTTGATGTTCTCTTAATTTTTTTTTTAAGGGAACAAAATTATGGATTATAATGGAATATCTGGGAGGTGGTTCAGCCTTAGATCTGATGAAAGCAGGAACCCTTGATGAAGTGTACATTTCAACGATTCTGAGAGAAATCCTAAAGGGACTAGATTATTTACATTCTGAACGGAAGTTACACCGGGACATAAAAGGTGAGTAAATGCCAAATCATAAAGCGTCGTATGATGCAGCCCGATGCATATTTAAAATTCTACAATGCAACTGTCCTCTGAAGCAGACCTGTCGCATCTGCGTTTAACTTGTACACGCCTAACACGACAACAAACCACATCAAGCTGCATCATGCTATCAATTTTTTTACGTGATTATATATTTTTTTGTTCATTGTCAATTAAGCTGGCATTCACATACTCAAGCTTAATTTATTTTCAAATAATAATTCATGAAAATTAAGCTTACTATAGCTGCATTACAAAAATATATTGTAAAAAAGGCTTATTGTAATTGAAGATATAATTATTGGAAATAAGTGCCAGTTGACAGTTGACAAAAATGTACATATTTAAAATATTAAATAAACAATTATAAACATGGAAATTACATTATAATTTACCATTAATTATATTATGAATTTGCATCTGAAATTGTACTAAACAATTACAATATAGTGGACAATTATTTTGTACAAAATTAACAATTATTTTTCAAGGTGTGTTGAAATTATAATTATCTGCATGGCAATGTGTCATAAATTGTCTATTAGTAAATACTCATCTTTTATAAGTGTTAAATGTTTCAAGTTGCATTTTGCAGATGAGGTGGACTCATCTGTTATGGTGTTCATTCCATGTCATTAGCTTGTTTCTGATAAATAATTTAATTAATATTTTACTTCACATTTAATACTATTAGTGATGGTGACTCTTAAAGCACAATGTAGAATAGAAGATTCAAACAACTATGTTATACTGTAAATGTATTTCCTTATTAATCACATATCTAGATAGATGTGTACAGTAATAGATAATTTGTTTTTAAATAATTATATATTATGACTAACCTCTAAATAAATCTAAATAATTTTATACGTATTAATTTATTAATTTTTTTTGTTTAATTCCTAGTTTATATCCAATGTTGTTTAAAGATACAGTATATACACCTATTAAAGAGCTATTAAAATAGATTCGCTTTGTTAAGATGGTCAATAAATAAATATCGTAAATATATATTATTTTTGTAGCTGCAAATGTACTATTATCAGAGAATGGAGATGTGAAACTGGCTGATTTTGGTGTTGCTGGACAACTGACGGACACACTCAACAAGCGGAACACGTTTGTAGGCACACCGTTCTGGATGGCCCCGGAGGTCATCAAACAGTCGGCATATGATTCAAAGGTAGGCAGAAGATTGTTCATAAACATGATAATACAGTATACAAATTTTGTTTTAAAATTGTAACCTATATAACATTAGTAATAGCACAGGTAGTGGGCTTATCCTTTCAACACCTCCCACTGAAGAAGTGAAAGGTCTCACTTATCCGCTTCATTGTCTAATTCAATTCAGCACATTCTAACAATTGTCTTCTATAGATAAATACATTTTATGAGGAATATTATTAGTATAAGTTGCTTGGCAACATCAGTCAGTCATAGGATGTTGAGGATGTTACAGATGTTTTTTAGGTACATATTGATAAGATTGGTGATTGTGTGTTTATTTTAATATTATCACATAGATGCATGGTAGCTCATTTCATTTTAATAGCTAGAATGAATAAAGACAGTAGTTTAAGTAGCTGACTGACCAGGCACACGATTAGACGTCAAGATGTTTACATTATTTTAGATACATAAATAAATAGGTAATCGCATCTTTAATACTTTAATATTATCACTTAGATGTGTGACAGTCTCTATGCAATTACAAATCTTTTTTTTTTTTAATCTGGAAAGCTTGTTGAATACATGAAAAAAAGAGATAAAATCATTTAATTTACAATGCAAAAGGATAAGAAAATATAAGGTTTTGTTCTAAGTTGGTTATTGGCCTCTAGTATTTTTTTGGGTGAAGTGTGTCCATTAATTAGCATTGATTGTTCAAATAAAATGGTGCAGACCCCGGTAACAATTTAAATATCATGCTTCTCATATCATTTTCTCATCTGTCATGGATACCCTTAGATAATTTTTACTAGTAAGAATGACTAAAAACCAGCTGAATTGCCAATCACAGGATATACATGTCAGGAGGAGCTTTTCATTTTCAAAGTGGACCATGTGGATTATTATAGCCATTTACTAGCAAATCTAGAAAGTATAAATGCCACAGGTTGATTTGTTCAGCATGTAATAAGTGTGACAATATTGGCCGGATAATGATTAACGTTTGTTTCTATAACCTTTTGATCAATTCCCTGTCGTTCAGCCGGAAACTATGTACGGATTTTAACACTTGTTGAACAATATAGTATATTTTCATAGCTTGTGTGATAAGTGAGAATGATCCACACCATATAGGATGAACTGAAAGGCTTGATTGATTATTTTAAAAGTGGAGAAAAACTATTCGAATTTTGATATAGCCATTGTTTACAAAATGAGATTTCAGAATGTTATACCGTATTCACTATTTGATAGCTACAGTAAGTGAGTAGCATGGAATGGTTAGAAAATTGAAATCATGTATTGAAATTATGAACGATTGTTCTTGATATTTTACTGCTTACTGGTTTAAGCCTTTGCTAAGTCCACCCCTCTGTAAGGTGTTCTACAGTAAGCCCCCCTGTTTGTAGGCCTACTGTAGGCACAATTATGAACTCGCCCACTTTAAAGTGTAGTTACAGTACTGTATAACCTGACCCTTTCTTTCAGGTACAATTTTGTTTACCATTCAGCTTTAGGACATTATGTCCAAACTTTTTTGTATGACTACATTGAAAATGTTCCATGGCCAATAAATAGCCCTAGGTAAATTTTCAATTTAGTAAATTTAGGTCAACTAAAACAATGATTCTGATGTGGAAAAATCTTTCTGGCTGATGGATTTTTCAAAACCAGAATATTGAAATTCCATAATAATAATTTAAACTACCGTACTTGAAAATATTGGCATATATTTCGAACCTTATGTTAACTGAAATTTTACTATATCAGTTGGTCTAAACCATAGATGGGCAAAGTGCGGCCCGCCAGCGATTTTTTTGCGGCCCACTAAAATGAATTAAAATCCCTATGTGTGCGACCCACCAGTCGCCATTTGCTAGGAAGCACCTTGTTTTATATGGCGCGACACCGATCATATGTAAAAATTACAATTAAAACTCAGAATAAATTGGTGTTCTTGGAGGATTTTGGAAGCACACGGAAACAACAAAGTTTGATTGCGGCCCTCAGTGTTAGAAATCAAAAATTCAATTTGGCCCTCCAACCGATTTGTAAGCTAAACATTAAGGATCTCAAAACTGTAACCTGAATAAATATACAAATCGCCGGTATCTGCCTACCAACTGTTACTCCTGTGCAATATAGGAATTGCACTCATATAATGGCAAATATTATTATTTTACACTACTCATTTTTAAACAATACATCACCTCTAGTGAAAATAAAATATATGTTAAATTCTAAAATACAGGTTACTGATTTACCTAAGAATAAAATAGAGAACACCAATGAATCTATTCAAGTTTTATTCATGAAAACTCTTTGTTGAGATATGATTATTTTACAGAGTCGCCCATGATGACCTTGTATGGGGCGATATCAATAAAAAAATATTTTAACCCGCCCTCCAATTTCTAAAGCCCTGTAGCTTACTCATAGTAGGATTCAATGTATTTATTCATTACTTAGCATTTGTTGTGGCTTATTGAAATTCAAGGCTAATACGTTTTTGTATAGTATCTAGCTACATACAATCATTGATGGAGTTTTGCACTTTTTTTGATAAATGTTGCTAGGCAACCATAGAATAGATATTCAAATTAGATTTGCAGACAAAGTAGGTTATTGTGCTTTTGGGCTGAACAAAGGTGGAATATAAAGGTAATGTACTTTCTATTGTTATTGGTTTTAGTCGGATATGAATGAAGTGTATTACCTTTTTAAAACTATCACATGCAATGTTTTCTATAGAAAATCAGCTAAAATATTCTGTATTAAGCATTGAATTCTAGTTTATTGTGTTATTACATTTATTTTATTTTTCCTTTGAATTGCATTTTTTTTAATAATACCAATTCCAGTCTTCAAAGAAGCAGTCAAAATTATAACATAAGCATACTTAATTACAACATACAGAGTAGAAAACAATATGAAAACATAATACAGGTACCGCTAAATTACATTTAGATGTATATTATAAATTGGAATCTAATATTGAATCATTTATAATATACATCTAAATGTAATTTAGATGTATATTATAAATGATTCTATATTATAAATTGGAATCTAATATTGAATCATTTATAGATAAATGGCATTATTTATCATTAAGTTTAAGGCTCATCTGCTCATAATTTTGTAGATTGTTTCATTGTTTAAATACTCTGAATATTATTCAATTTCTTTTTCCTTGAGCATTTTTTTCCAGTTTTTTTAACAAAATTTTTAGGTTTAGGGAGTGGAACTGTTTTTATTCATGAATTCTTGAGCCTGGGATTGGAAAGCAAGCAGCTGCTTTACTACCAAATTAACTCCACTCCACTAGCTATTGCCTGTGCTATGAAAATATGATTTGTGATGTCAAATCCAAGAATAAAAGCAATCCATATCAATTTCCTTATCAGGTAGTAAACAGAAGTTGAAACAGTGAAGTAATTTATGATGATACTACATGCCCTAATATGTTCTAAACCTCGCGAGAGTTAGTAGAGTATTGGCCAGCCCTACCAGAATACCAGGGTCCCAATTCTACAACAACTCATGGGAATCTCCCGGAAATCACAATGGTCTCCCGCAAACAAGCTAGAATCTCCTTCAAATTCATAATATTTGCGTGATTTCACTGCTTTATTATCAATTGTCTCACGGAAGACAGTGCCGATGTGTATCACTACAGTATGTGCAGCAAAATAAAATGATGTGTTAAAAAAAGCTCATTTAAACAGATTTGGAAGTGACTTCCTACCAACTTGGCAGTGGTGGCGCTAGCGGGTTGCGGGGGAGGGTCAAGCCCCCACCCCTTACTGGCCAGTGATCGCCGGAAAGTCAGACCAAAAAAAAAAAAAAAAAAAGGGCTAATGAAATGGAATGCATGTTTTTATTGAGTTTGAGAGTATACAGTTAAACTTGCCAAAGTCGAATCCAAAATAGTAAAATGTTGATAAATTGTTCCACTTTAGATAAAATTTGAATTACAGATCGTTAATTATTAATGGAAAAAACAACAATTTGGCATGTAAAATAAGATCAACTTTAGAATTAATTGTGTTTTCCAAATCTGAGAGTGGAATTTCCGGCCATCCAGAGGTCCCATTATTGAGGTGGGGAGACGCCCCACTCCCAAACCCTCCCCCTGGCCTGGTCAGGAGGTTGGTTCTCAGTTGCGCTGCGCACCAAAGTTATTCTTATCTAAGCCCCCGCCCTGTCAGCCAGTTTCCCCACCCCCACTAGAAAATATATCCTACAGCAACCACTGCAGTTTTGGACCACAGACACTGTGCAATAAACACACACAATTATGTACTGTAGTCAACATTGCTAGTGAACACCAGGGTGTTGTCAGTGTTGTGGTTTGCACTAGGTAAAGGTAAAGTTCATGAGTTAGGAAGCATCATGATCCCTGTTGCGGTTCCAATGACAGTGAGGTTATGCATTGGGCAAGAGGCCTAGAGAAAAGTTGTTTGTGCCCATGACCATAAATTTGTGTATACTGTAGCAAGGGTATTGCATCTCAAAGGGTAGTACAGCTCAGTATAGGGACTAACAAGGGCTGAAATTTCCACCAACTTGTTTTTCTCACAGATTATAGTTTTTTTTTTTTCATTTTTACCAATTATGTTTGCCGTTGGAATGGTGAATCAAATACTAATATGAAACTTATACAGTAGTGTCAGATTGTTTGTTTTTGTTTAAAGTGCGGCATGCCCACAGTTAAACTATTTAAGGGTGCCCTCTGCAATATTGTGGAAGTGAACTCCCTACAACATATTCTAATATAATAATTAAATTCAAGGTTTATTCCAAAATGACTCGCAGTTAAAAATTGAATTACAAGAAATGGTTACAATTTACATATTACAAATATAAAAAATATACATTAAAAACATTTTTAAAAAAATGAAATTTAACAAGATAAAGGAAGTAATAAATGTTACGAATAAAGTTGAAAATTTACACTAAAACATAATTGAATTTATGAATCAAGTGAAATTAAGAGAGAAGGGTTCAAACAGAATTTAAAAAAAAATATTTACAGATTGGATTACAGAAACATTAACATTACAGTACTCCAGAGAATGTAAAAATTACATGAGTATATTTATTATTGAAGAAGATGTGGCATTCTGAAAAAAAAACCCCCAAAAAACAATTAAAAAAAAAACAACAAACGAATAATAAAAACAAAACTAGGTACATCCTGGTGCGTAAAAAGTCAGTCTGATGTCAGAGGGTGGCCCTCCAAGGCTGTGTATCATGGAGCAACCTTTGTTTAGGTACAAAAATAGTAGAATGAACTCTATTTACTGTACACTTTGTTTATTGTAATGCTCACAAATTGAAACTAGACACTGGTGTAGAGTAAGTTTAACTTAACACTACAGTGTTGAACTTAACATAAACATAACATCTATTCATCACTTCCTTTTCGTCTGAAAACTGTTTGTCAGAGAAACAGTGTTTTCCCACCAGGAACTGAATGGAAAATAAATTCTTATAGGATTACACATTGTTTATGAGGAAATTAATTCCCAAGATATATACAAGTGTAAAAAAATGAGGTTGTTAATGTGATTAGCTTGACCTTTTTGCTAGTTTTAAATAATCATATGCATTGTTGTTGTTGATTGTACATGTAATGCATGTTTGTATAAGAGACAGGTTTACGGTGGTTTACGTAATTTGAACCCAAGACCCCAATATTAAATGGCAAATGTCCTTCTGCCAGTCTACATTTCCAAAGGGATTATTAATTATAGCCACTAACTTTGTCAAGTATAGCTCTGCATAAGCCTGGTTCCTTTACAATCGCTACATTCTATCACCGATAGATTTCGGTACTGCTGATTGGTCTGTCAAATCTGGAAGCCTCTCTGATTTGTGTTGTGCAAATACCCAGGGTATTGATTTTACAGAAACCACACCTAGCGATAGTGTAGCTATTTTACAGAAACCACACCTAGCGATAGTGTAGCTATTTTATGGGTTTGACAAAAGCATGTGATTTGCCTAAATATGGTCATTTTGACATCACATCATTACTATATATGGGTGTATAGTGTGGACAGAGCTTCAGATAAAGACATTACTGAGTTATTATTAATTTGTTTCTTTTTTTGTTTGTTCTTTGCAGGCTGACATTTGGTCACTAGGCATTACTGCAATAGAACTTGCCAAAGGCGAGCCACCGAATTCAGACCTACATCCCATGAGGGTACTATTCCTAATTCCGAAAAATAACCCTCCACAACTTGATGGGTCCTACTCAAAAAATTTTAAAGAGTTTGTAGACTCTTGTCTTAATAAGGATCCAAAATTTGTAAGTACCTATATATTTGATTAATTTTCCATTGCTGCGCACCAACTGCGTCAGCTGATGGTTGGTTGACTTGATTATTATGTTAAGACAACAACAAAATGAAGTGCTTACGATGAATTGTTTTCGATTACGATCCACTCAGACTGATAATCGACAGATGCCAACTGATCTCACAGATGCCTTGTGTGCCCAGCTTAAGAATACATTTATACATAGCTTGTTAGAAGTATAACATTAAAGACCTAACCTTTTTAATTATATAAGGCATGACGTAACTGTAATTAATTTGTTTTCTTAAAGCGCCCGGCAGCTAAGGATCTTCTTAAGCACAGGTTTATCAAATCAGCAAAGAAGACCTCCTACCTTACAGAATTAATAGACAGATTCAAGAAGTGGAAGGCTGAAGGCAATGAAAGTGACTCTGATTCAGGCTCTGAAAAGTAAGCCATAACACAATTTGCCTTCCATACCGCTCTATATCAAAGATTTATATGACACATTTTGGCTTGCATACCACTATATCAAAATTTAGCAATACATTAATTTTAGAATTATCTATTTCCTGGTACCATACCATTTTCCTTAACTCTGTTGATACATGCAACATATTTTGCCTTCCATACCTCATTTGTATAGTGACATGTATTACTCATTTTGCCTCCCATACTATCAGCTGTTAAGTATAAATTCAGAATTAACCTTTATCAAATTAACAATCCTAATACTTTTCTTCCATCCAAAAATGTGCCTTTCCTTCATGTTTATAGGCCTTACATTCAACTCATACATTGCCTATTATTATTTTTTCATTACTACAGTGAGGGGGAACCATTAGGTGGCAATAATAATACATCCGCTGATTGGATATTTGATACGGTCCGTAATGGACCAGGTGCAGTTGTCAATCAAGTACCGGCCAATGATGATGAGCGGAGGCCAAAACAACCCAAGTCAGAAAACTTACACACCTTGTTGATGCCATTATTGGAAGAGGTTTGTTGACTTAATATATGAACTGTCATTGAGAGAATTAGAATTTTTAATTGAGATCGAGCAGCTTAGCTAAACTGGTGATAGCCACAGTTCGTGCTTGAACCATGAAGATTCTTTTAGATCTTTTGTTCCTGGTGTAATTAATTATTTAGGTTTTCATAAATTGTTTTTTTTTTGTATTATAGAATTGTAATTTTTTCCTCTAATAATGTAAATAATATGATAGATTTTTGGTTATGGAGCCTTTTCAGGCCCGTAACATGACTTAATTTGTGGGAGGTTCGTTTCAATAAAAAGTGGACCCTTATCTCCAGTACTCTGAAGAACATTGTAAATATATCTAGGAATATCAAGTTTTCGTTTTTAAATGCGGACCTTCTCCAGTTTTTGGACGGTGTTGTAACCCACTTAACCCCCCCCAAGCTACGGGCCTGGAGCCTTTTCACACCCATAATGAGTGTAGGTTACCTCTATCAACTCCATGGTGGAAAATTAGTTCCACTAATAGGGTTGTAGCTGTAGAAAACTAATGGTGAATGGTAGACATTTTAAGTGTGGGTGGGTAATAACAGTGGTAAAATCTACATAATAAGAGTGGATTTTAAGGATGGGCCAGGGGATTAATAAAGGTGGATGGGGTGACGGGGCGGGCATGAAATTATGGTGGCTCTGCCTACCTTCGCCCACCATAACTAAATCCCTGCACCAAGTCGTTTAAAATACTAAAAATGACCATTAGGTTTTCATTGGAATAAAGATTTAATTCAGCATTCTAAATTTTCACGCACTCCCACCC
>NW_022742319.1:431504-443857 GCF_011630105.1 Anneissia japonica | reverse complement strand
CCCCAACCTCCCTAAGCCGAAAAACTGGCCTACACCCCTATCCATGCTGTTACCACTGCAATTTAACTATAACATTTTTTGTATGTATTTTCTATGTTTGTTAAACTTCGTTCGCTATTTTCATTAAACTTCTATCTGTATTTTTGACAATAAATTAAAATTCAATCAATTAAAATTCTATTAAACATGTCTCTTACCAGTACATTGACACAATTATTTTATATATTCCGTATTGGTTTTTTTTATTAAAGTGATTATTTAAATATTTTTTAATATTTTAGTTGTCAGGAACACGAGAAGGATCAGCAGCAATTCAAGAGTTAGGTAATGCATTTGACCTAGCGGAGGAATCCAGTCCTGGTATATGTGACAAACTTGTGGAGAGAGTCGTCCACAGAGTCCAACAGTAAGTCGCATTTCTTATAGTTTCATTTTTATTCAAAAGCAAAATTCCACCTGCACAGTAAAATATATAAAAATATAATTCTAAAACCTTGGACTGTGTAAAGTTTTCTGAAGGCTTGCCAACATGTCTCTTTACCTTACCACTACATAGATTACTACAGTGTTATATCACGATACCACGTTTTAACCGGACGCCATTTTCTCCACTGACAAACCATTGATCCCAATTTCTAATGTAATTATTAAGATGTTGTATCTTAGTTTTTCTTTGTAAATTTTAATTGATGATTGAATGTGTGTTCAGTAACTAATATAATGCAAGCTTTTGTGTTTTTAGTACATTTTGATGGTAAATTATTAGGTTTTAAAATTTCTATTCCAGAAAGCCTATTCTAAACCATTAAGATTATGAAGTCCGTATAATTTCAGGATCCGCCCTTGATGAAGTACTTTGCTTCAGGACACAAGCATCTTTAAGTGAGGGTTTTGAAACCCCGGCCAGATGGTTGAGAGTTTGAGAGTTGTTTTTTTTTGCAAATATTTAGCCCCGTCATTTTTGGTTTGAATTAATATAGGCGATGTTAGTGTGTTTTCCGTGGGATTTGAGCTGGCTTATGAGAAGTCGTTTCTTTTACAACATCATAACTTTGCCTACACTAATCCGATCGCTTAGGTTGAAATGGCAACAGAAAGCAAATTTTCTTGTGATCAGTTACATAAAAATTAATCTGATTGAATAAAAGTCATTTTTTAATTCAATCAAAGGCTTTCAAGAAGAAAAACTGCCCCGGGCTCACAGCCAGCCCTGGGAATTGGCGTGTTCCATTTTCCCAAACTGAAGAAAATATGGTACCTGTGCTGTATCAACAACTTGTTAAAATCCATTAAGTGAATATGCTTAATATTGGACATATCTTATTTCTACAGTGTTGTGCATAAATTTGGAATGTATCTTAAATTAAATATTGTTTCACTAATGATTCATGGTTTAGAAACATACATTTTATATACATATACCCTTTTCATATAATAAAATTGCCCAAACTGTGCTGTGCAGCGCGCTTAATCTGTTCATTTGTGTCTTTTTTACATGTACGCAATACTAAAAATGTTCTGTTAAATGGTCAAAACAGCCCAAACAAATTAATATGTTACTTTTGCAAACTAAAGAGGGGCTTCTTTTTGAGATTAAGCTCATTGGCCTCCCATGTTTTTACGTATTTCTTAAGAATTTATATTAATAGCAAATTTTAATGTAATTCATAAATTGAATCGATTGAGCCAGAATTATTGTTATACCGCCCTCTATTAAATTATGATGATGTGTCAATTAAAAGCAATAATGTAAATTTCATCTCATGTTGCTTTTGTCTTTCAGAAGTGGTGCAAGCAAATCAGCCAAGGTGAAATAACCAATAGTTTGTGACCACAAGACCAGCCCAGAATAGACCTAGTGTGAACCAGCCTCCTGCAGTTAAGCCAAGGCTCAGAGTATACTTAGTGTGAACGCCCTTCATAAGATAGCAGCAATAAATGGTTTAAACATTAGAAGAAATGTTGTCATGGAAAAAGTGTTTTAACATAATAAATGCAGACTCTTAACTGATATATCCAAGATAAACGGCTCAGTTTTAGTGATTATTTGATTTACTAAATGTGGATTGGTTTTGAGCTGTGATGCAGACTAACAAATGGTATTTCTTCAGTCGCTTTTGAATGTAAATACAATGTTGTTTCATTGGGAGCACTCTAAAGTTATTTTCTATACATTGCTGAACCCCAACATATCCTCCTACGTGCAGTGAGCGATATGTTGGTTGCTGCCTCTACGGTACTGTGTACACATGCCCGGTTGCTATGGCAATGATACTTAGGTACTTATAGCTATCATAATCTGAATCGGTATCATTCCAGAAAAAAAGATGTAGGATTTATACTATAGTAATAAAAAGTATAGTAGAGTTTAAATTTATTCCAATTGTGTTAGTAGAAATATTGATTGTAACTATGATGTTGAAATAATCCCTTTGAAAAAAAAACAACCAAATTGTATGAACATCCATGAAAATATTAATAGATGGTTCCTCTACATTGGGAGGAGGAAAGAAGGGGATTTACTGCAATTGATGAGGATCTAAATTGACCTTTAACCCACCTTAGATGATAGTAGATGTACAGACCCACCCAACGTTTAAAGTTTGTTTTAAACACATGGTATCATTGTATTATGCTTCATTTTAAGTCTTTATTTGTTAAGTAATTCTTTTCAATAGCAACCACTGAGATATATCTTGATCTGTTTTAAATCTTGTTCAAAATCTATGGGTGTGTTTCTACTGGTAAAAAATCGATTCTCGGAACAAGTTCTTTCACACACTTAAAAAAGAAAGAATTCTTTTGTGTGCATTGAATAAATTCTTGTCCAGCAGGCTAAGTATTTCTTATGGAACAGTTTTTAGTCCTTATTTTGGTGATCAATCCATTTACCAATGATAGAAACCATTTGAATTATCAGTAGAAACACATTGTAAGTGATATGGGCTTTTACACAGAGTGGTTGCACCTTCTGTTCTTCGGTTATAATGATATTCATTCAGCTCTTACTCATTACCTCAATGAGGTACTGTACACCCCCCTATCCTCAAAAACATAGAAAGGAAAATCTTGTGTGAGTTTATGATAAAAGTTCCAGACACCAGCACAAATGACTTGGTTTAAAAATATCTTTGGCACAAACATTTGAAGTGAATGAATTATAATTAGGTTGTCATTATTTGTATGTTCCTCCAACTGGGGATGGTGATATTAATTTGTAATATGGTCCCAACAGTAAGGTATACCTAAGATAAATTGTTTGACATTTCATCCTTCATATGCCTCTTTCTATCTAGGACTGTTTCAATATATTGTATATACATCTATGAATATAAACAAACAAGCAAGTATGTAAATATTATTTGTATTAAACTTTGGTGATGTTATAGAAGGGAGATGAGTAAGACATTTCTTAGAAATTGGTGCTTAGATGGAAGTGAATTAAAGGTAATGATGTCATGATATAAGCAGTGATGATGTCATAACATTGATGACATCATAAGATGTTAAGGAAATTTAATGCTGTGATGACATACGCTATGATGTCATGATAAGCAGCGATGATATAGATGTTAGGATACATGAAGGTTGTTATCTCATAATTTTATGCTGCGATGTCATTGTGAGCAGTGAAGATGTCATTATAAGCAGAACTCAACTATCATCAAATAAGGAAATGGAAACATTTTCTACCTCTATTTATGATGAGCATGTGAATGTTAATTCAGCTTTTTATTTTGTTGATTCAAAATCCAGTGTATTTTTGTTAAGGAATGATTGTCTCCCGTTCTAAAGATGTAATAAATTAAAATAATGATTTTTGTTTCTACATTTTAATTATTAGTAGCATTGCCCGGAGTGTTGTAGCATTGGTAATGGTGTTTTTTAGTCAGGATATCATGTACAAATATTTAGAAAAAAGAGTTTGGTTATTGAAAATTAATTTATAGAGTCAAACATAATGGTTTCATTGAATGCAAATATTGATTTAGTTTACGAATAATTATAATTCCAGAGATGAAAATATTTAATTAGCAAATAACTAGACCTAATTTGTGTAACTTATTCAGTTTTTATTCTTACAGGCCTTCTAAATGGTATAACTTAGATATTTAGAAAGTATTCTTGTTTAACTGGAAGTCGATACATCTTGATTCTGAAACAAGATGAATTTGAATAAAATTCGCCATTTTACGATTCGGTCAGTAGCTGTGCCCTAAATCTTAAAGTGCACGTATCACTTTGGGATCGAAACTCGAACCATACAAAGTTAACATTGTGTGTGTTTATAATTTTCTCCACCTTTCGATCCCATAATGCACACAGGTGCATGTCTCTATTAACCTTTGTTGGTATGTAATTTGTATTTTTTAGATTGAATTTCCATATAATATGGGAAGTTATTTTACTAAAATGAACCACTGAACTATAGATAGAATACAATCTATGTACGGCTTTAATTAATATATTTTATGATAAATATGGTTATATTGATCATAAATTAAAAAGAAATATGTATCATAACTATGATCACCATGGTTATAACCATATGATAATAATGGTTAATATAACTAGGGTTATTACCAGTTTGACCATGGTTATAACCATATGATTGTAATGGTTAATATCATAACTAGGGTTATTACCAGCTTAACCATGGTTATAACCATATGATTGTAATGGTTAATATCTTAACTAGTTTTATTACCAGTTTAACTATGGGTATAACCATATGATTGTAATGGTTGATATCATAACTAAGTTTATTACCAGTTTAACCATGGTTATAATCATAGATTAAGGCTGTAACCATTGTAAACAGTGGCTATTACATTGATCAGTTCCATGCATATAAAAAACATGATGATTTAAAAATCGGAAGCAGGAATATTATTGTTGATAGAAGAGAAAAAATATTATACATAATTTATAAACATTTCAAACGTTGGAAACTGCATTGAAATTCCCGGTGGAAATCCAGTGGATTTAGGAAATTCTTATTCTTGATTTGTAAAAATTGGTTATTGTATGGAGACATGTAGAGTATGCGTCTTTGTGCCATTATAATTATTAGATAACGCTCTAATATGCACGCTCCAACAGACTTCAAGCAATTGCTGTAAATAATCTTACATTACCATAGAAATAAGTACGAGTATTGGTCGCCAAAGAAGCGTGGATATGTTAATTAGATGCAAATACAGGTGTGTCAATGTCAAATGTATGGTATACCGTACATCATAAGTTGTAGGCATTTGCTTGAATTGCTTAAATTGTTAAATTATGAAATAATTATTGTCTATGGTTGTACCAACTGGACTTTTATACTGTAACTTCCCAAAACTCTGGAGAAAATTGTGTATAAGAAACTGAAGATATCAGTCTGAGACGTGTGACAGTCACACCGTATGTTATGAGTAAGTTGAACTTGCCTAAGTCGAATCCAACATTGCATTGAAAAATTGTTTGACTTTAGATAAAATTAGAAAACACAACAATTTGGCATATAAAATAAGATTGACTTTATCTTTACTGATTGACTTTATAAGATATTATTCGACTTAGGCAAGTTTAACTGTAATGATAATTTACAGTTCACATTTTACAATAATTTGATGATTATTCCGCCGAAGGAGGACACATGCATGAAACATGTTTGATTTTTTATGAGTCTAGCCATGGTAGTTGACATTCCATCCTATCGCCTTGTAGACAACGATAACATGTAAATAAAATGAAGATGAACCATTGATATAACTGGTCCTGTGTTTTGTCTTTCTTTCGCGTGTCATGAGGTCGATGATCTGAGCTGTGTTAAAATGCATAAGCAGTGATGGCTCCGGCTCCAGAAATTTGCCCGTAGGGGATCCAACAAGTCAAACAGTGGTCCAAAACAAGGGGCGGTCTATAGCCCCCGTTGATGGTCGGTCCCAGAATAAAATCCCTGGTGGGGTTCATGAGGAGAGATTAGAATGGCCATAAATTGTCCACAATATTAAGGATTGGCAATTACAATAACTCTGGATTGGATTGGATTTTTTCGGTGTAAACACCAAGGATGGAGCACGAAAGTCTAGAGGAAGACTTAATATCTAGTGGGTCCTTCTGGTAGTGATTGGGTAGTACACCGGGAGACAATGCACTACTCTTTTCCGAAGAGTATACTGCATTCTTTAAAGTGCACATGGGCCATAAATGCACATGGAACCGGATTAAGCTGCTCTCTGCAAATTGATATTTTCAGTCAAACGACCTAGTCTTGTCCAATTGCTCTCTGACTAGCGCGGCTGGCGCTTCCACTGTGTATGGGCCAACTACAAGTGTTTGTTTTGTAGTTTGGCAATTCTGCTTACTTTGAACAACATTATTTTTGTTTATGTTAAAGTACAGTTTTGCCAAATATATAAAGGAATGGAATGAAGGAGTGAATGAATAAATTCAATAATCCTCATGTAAAAGCAAAAAAGATGCACTATTATTATTGACTTAATTCAAATGAATAAATTCATTCACTCCTTCAGTGATTCAATGAGTCTAATCCTCATGTAAAAGCAAAAAAGATGCACTATTATGATTGACTTAATTCAAAATTTTAAATGGATAGTGTAAAAAAAAACAAAAACGTTTGACTACCTAAAAGGTACATTTATATTTAGTCTCATGCTTTCACTGTCTTAACATCTTCAGGGATTTAAAGTACGCTACCTTACTGGTCATGTGACTTCTGTTGAATGACGCCAAATTTTTAAAAAATTATTGAGAAAGCATGAAACAGTTCAAAGTGCTTCAATATTCAGATTTATTTTACTATATTAGTTAACCTATAATATATCTTTCATATTCACAAAAATATTTTTTAAAATATCGTTTCACATGATTGAAATTACTGACTTGATTTATAAGAAACTTTAAATCAATCAAAATAAAAACGGAATTCAGAGTCAATTATGAAGGAATTCGACCTTTTGATTAAGTATTATTCTCAACGAGTTTACCTGTTTTTAACCCCTTTATGATAAAAGGCAATCCTTTGATCTGAAGACAAGATACTGACAAATTTATAGATTTTACAAACGTTTTATGTATTAAAGTTTGTATATTAAATGGAATCCGAATAAAGTTAATACTGTATACGATTGGTTGAGACTTTTCTAGGGCCAGGAGTGACCAACTAGAAGCACAGCCGGATTATTCAGGAATGAACAACCGTAATAAAACCTCGAATTGAAGCCCAATGGGCGTAATCACGAGAGGAAGCCCATCTAGAATTGTAGCCCCCCCCCCCTCTTTAGTTTGCAAAAGTAGCCTCGAAATTAAGCCCATCTCCCAGTTAACTCACTCCGTGATACAGATTGGCCTTACAGCGGCCATATTAATTTATTGTTGTTTTTAGTAGTACAGTAATTGCAAAATTTACAGCATTTATTTTGAAAACAAGCCTCCCTCATTAGTTTGCAAATGTAGCCTCGAAAAGAAGCCCATCTCGAAAAGAAGCCAATCTAAAGTTTCCAAAAAAAAAAAAAAAAAAACTCAGAGCAATGTACTCGAGGTTTTGTACCTAATTTGCCTACAATAACAATCTACCGAACTTAACTACTGTAGTATTATTTTCTGTTCAGATTCTACCGTACCATCCTAAAGATAGCGTGCTTTTTGTTGATACGTTGCCAAGTTGCGGTTCAGCGCTAAACTTATAAGCCAATCAAATATCTGCGTCAAAAAATTATGCGCGTATAAGATCCCGAGGCGTTTCCGTTGTCTAGGAGATTCTAGTGATACTAAACATAAACCATTGTAAACTTTGCAAACATAACTACTGTATTAATTTTATCTCTTAGAATACTATATTTGTTCACGAATTAACTTATTTTTATCTGAAGATATTTTATATTGATTCAATCATGAATGAGCGAGGTATAGTATGTTCTTATATTTTTAGGTTTGAGCCTCTAATTTTTATATAATGGATCATTTGGATTTCGATTACTAAATCACAATAGTGGCGTTCGTTACTCTCCTAGCGCCTAGCTCTGAAAGTTTCGATAATATATTCATAAAAAATTGTAATCTGTATAGCTTAGTGCCGAAACTACTTGTTTAATAGTGAGCTTAATTTTAGTAACATGTATTTATTTTTACATTAATTTATTTACGTACAAGTAAACTTATTTGCATTTTAAACCGATTATTGGACCATTAAAAGCATGGCATGCTTATTATGCCCTTCTTACATACACATACATATTCTTACGTTATTTTAATTTTTTTTTTCATAATTTAATTTTTTTTATTTGAATTAACCGCAAAATTATTATTATTTTTTTAATGATGAATATATTTTGGTTAGAGTATTAGACATGTCTATCAGTCCGGCCATAAAAGTTCAAAAAGAGCTCACAATCTCGTAAATTCTCTCTTTACTCTGTCTAGGCCTTCCTGACTGAGATTAAACGGATAAACACACTTTAACTACCATAAAAATAATTTAATTTGACAATAAAAATCATGAACGGATTTTATTTATCACAGATCAAGCTCCGAACTGGGAAGCCCCTGTTGTCAAAGTTCCAATTTCGGACTCTCTTGCTCAATATGTCGACGAGGACCCACGACCATTTTGGTATTATAGAAATTGTCCGAAAATTGACCAAGCAGAAGGTCGTTGCCGAATGAGATCAACCCGAGTGGTTCGACATCAAGCCTGCAGTGAGATGTGCACCAAGTGTGTCTGGATGACCCAGCGAGATTTTTCAAATGAGTCTGTATTTGACATCCATCGATCATTCTCCGAAAAAGCTAAAAAAGTGGGACTATCAGCCGGATATGATAGAGACGTACTGGATTCGCCTGATGGAAAAGCGACAGCTATAATCGACGTGCACGGTACGAATGGAAATGAGTTGAAGGGAGAAAGCCAAGATTCGGATGATGAAGAAGACGAAGCTTTAGAAGAGAAATTCATATCAGCAAAGTCTTCACAATCTACAACGTCTCTTAGTATAAAATCTGAATTCTACTCATGCGAAAGCCTTCCACAAATCGGTGAGTAGAGCTTATAGCATTTTCTATAAAAATCAACATTTTTATCAATGTTGCCGTAATAGCTACTGTACATTTATTAACTTATAATTTGTTAATTAATTATCTTCCTTACGTTTATAATAATATTCAAAAAAAATATCAAAGCACACATGTTAGACGTCGTTCATCAACATAGAAAGTCTATCCTTAGCATTTTATTTGTCACCGAAACTGATCACTTAGGTATAATTGGCTGATCCTTTACAAATTAAATGGGTTTTTGACTTTCTTCATCAATATCTTTTGACAAAGTACTTTACATAAACAAGACATCATTGCATTATCATCCTGTCAGGTTTTTATTATACAGTACAGAGTTTGAAATAGACGTCGACCTGGCATAACTTGGCCAATTTTTCCTTAAAATTGAAACTTGTTTGTTTTTTCAGATTTGTCAGAGTTACCACGTGGACTATATAATGGCTCTGTTGCTACAGCAGATTCCATTCCACAATTGGAAGTAATTGAAACCGGTATTCTGGTGAATCCTCCAAAAAGAAAGTTCATTTCTTTGTTTCGACTGGATTATTTTTTCGGGGCACAGAAGAAGCGAAGTCAAAGGCGGTCCAGACACTGTAGAAAACTGCGGGACTTCGCAAGCGAGATCCAAACTGTTGCAGAAGACAATGATGACGAAGACATCAGGACGACGCCGAAAAAATCAAAACTTTGTCGACTTCAAAGTTTAAAGAGAATCTTTTGTTGTTTCTAGTTGATACTGAATAACTAGGCCGGCCTAATCTCCACTTGAATGAACCTACTCCGTTATAGCTGTGGAGAAATCAAAATCGAACCTTAAATGACACATTATGCCGCCATTAGGCCTATAAGCTGAATCGCATGCATTCATTAACAGAACTTCCACTCGGCAAAGTGGTCACCGGTGAATGCAATAAGGCTCAGTAGAAAACTTTCACATCAACCATCCCTGACCATCCATTGTATATGAGCCAAAACTGTAACAAGAATGGCAACCAAACTCTTCCAGATGTGTCAGTCTCGACCAGATGCAGATACCAGAAACCACTCGCAACGAGCCAATTCTCATATGACTGTATGACAACCTTCTGTCGGTGTTCTCATACGGCATCGTTGATCCGTTCATGAAGCATCATTATAAAAAAAAAATATTGCTCTACGCAGAATTTGTTTTTGTGGGAATCAATTCTCTCGTCTGATGTGGTTAACTGAAATTAATGTTATTGCACTTTTTTTTTTTTGACAGTTAGGATATCAACAACACAATTTCAAAATTTTTGTATGATCCTCCTTTATGCTAGTGCCCGGCA
Source organism: Anneissia japonica (assembly GCF_011630105.1). Taxonomy (NCBI): domain Eukaryota; kingdom Metazoa; phylum Echinodermata; class Crinoidea; order Comatulida; family Comatulidae; genus Anneissia; species Anneissia japonica. The sequence goes on along the minus strand of NW_022742319.1, from coordinate 433,487 downwards.
TGCCCACTTTGAAGAACGTTCCGCCAACCCTGTAGAGTGTAATTTAAGTAATCTAGAATAAATCTCGAACTGTAAGTTCTTTTTTTTATTAAACGCCATGAACGTGGAAGTGAAATGAGTTATAAAAGAAAAACATTATGAATCAAACGTTCTCTGCCTACGTATCTGTATTGAGATTGTTTTGTTATTGTTTTGTTTTGTTTTTGTTTTTTTTTTAAATAGAAAAACGTATTTCCCCGGTCCCATCCGGATTTGAACCCACCACCAATATCCTCTATCAAATCTACGAAAGCATAATTATCTTAGATTTTCCATTAGGCCTAGGGCAGGTTTATTTATTTTTCCCCTGAAAATAAGACATATATTGCGATGATTTATGACAATACTTTTGAGAAACACGTATTACGATTTTAACCCAACCTTCTCATACCGTCAGTCTGATTACCGTTTGGTACTCCACTAGTACAACCTTTATTGTATTTTACGTCCGCCAAAAAGGTTACAACAGTATGCATTTTTCATCGTCGGTAGCGTATACTACGGGGGTTTGTGGAGAGAAACGGACCACATCTTCCAAAAAAAAAAACTCAAAAAACTTTAAAAATAAATAAACTGAAAAAAATTCGTGTTTTTGACGAGATAGGCCTATCTGTAATCAGTTTACATCTGTTTCTTTTTTTTTTTCGAGATAGGCCTATCTGTAATCAGTTTACATCTGTTTCTTTTTTTTTTTTTTTTTGTTCTATGTCTTTCATTTCATTTCATTAAAAGTAATACAATGCTGGCATACTTAATTTTTGAATGAATGAATGGACAATGAAATATCACTATTCTACGCCTCTGAAAAGCGGGAATTGGAAAAAAACAAAGAGAGCCATTACAGATCTTGGGTGGAAACATCTATACTAAAAAAAAAAAAACAGAGCCGTAGATAGAGAGAGTTAATGGCCAACTCTGTTTCACGGGATTCTATATACGCGCGTGTGATTGGGTGGATCGCGATCACATGACTTACACCAGCCATGTTGTCACAAAAACATAACATTAAAGGTATACGCGCGCATGCGCCTGAGCTGTTTGGTAACGACATGGCGTCCATGCGCGAAGTTGGCCAAACTCTCTCTATTGTTTAATAGCTCTATGCTCTGTCTACGGCTCTGGAAAAAAACAGAGCCATAGATAGAGAGAGTTTGGCCAACTCGGTTTCAATCACGTGACTTACACCGGCCATGTTGTCACCAAAACAAAACAACGCGATAGGGTAGGAAGTTAGCAGTTATTATAGATGATTAATGCTATATAATGTGAAATACCGTTATGTTGGGTTTGGGTTGCTGCAATCGATCCAACAAAGAAACAAAAATGTATTAATTTCCTTAAATTCCAAAAAGGAGGAGGATTTGGGATTTTATTTTAACTTCGCATGGCGATCGAAAAATGGTACGTAGTAAATTACAAGGCATGTACCGCCGCCCCACTTCGCGGTAATAATATATGGAACGCGGTTACTGCCTTTGGTGGCTCTTTTCCGTTCGGGGCATTTGTTATTCGGCCCTTTTAACATTACGTTCGGTGCTTTTACATTACGTTCGGTGCTTTTTACATCTAGATGTGTATAAGAGACAGACATTACGTTCAGTGCTTTGAACATTACGTTCGGTGCTTTTTACATGACGTTCGGTGCTTTGAACATTACGTTCGGTGCTTTTAACATTACGTTCGGTGCTTTTACATTACGTTCGGTGCTTTAAACATTACGTTCGGTGCTTTTAACATTACGTTCGGTGCTTTTGCCACACTTACGGATCTTTTATCATTTGGTGCTTTTGCCTTTCGGCCCTTTCACCATTACGTACGGTTCTTTTATCATTCGGTGCTTTCATGACCTTTGACATCGGGTCAAGTGCAAAAAAAATCAACGGCTGTGGGAATGAGCCTAGTGGATAATCGCGCGTAACAAAGCATATTCAACATGGGATTATC
>NW_022742319.1:428342-430954 GCF_011630105.1 Anneissia japonica | reverse complement strand
GAAACTTGCATGGTTAAAAAGAAGGGCGCCGCCTACGTTGGGCACGACTTCCGCCTCATTTTTACAATGCGAGAACTCTATCTTGTATTTCTAGTATCTTTGATAACATTAAAGGTATACGCGCGCATGCGCCTGAGCTGTTTGGTAACGACATGGCGTCCATGCGCGAAGTTGGCCAAACTCTCTCTCTATTGTTTAATAGCTCTATGCTCTGTCTACGGCTCTGGAAAAAAACAGAGCCGTAGATAGAGAGAGTTTGGCCAACTCGGTTTCAATCACGTGACTTACACCGGCCATGTTGTCACCAAAACAAAACAACGCGATAGGGTAGGAAGTTAGCAGTTATTATAGATGATTAATGCTTATGTTGGGTTTGGGGTTGCTGCAATCGATCCAACAAAGAAACAAAAATGTATTAATTTCCTTAAATTCCAAAAAGGAGGAGGATTTGGGATTATATTTTAACTTCGCATGGCGATCGAAAAATCTCGCTATCCACGTAGTAAATAAAGGCATGTACCGCACGCCCCACTTCGCGGTAATACCTACTGTACTAGGCCTAGACAGGCCTAAATTTCGGTACTTCTTCGGCCGAACACTTTAAGGTAGTACTTAAATCAGCTTAATTACGATGATAATAAAAAAATAAAAAAGGAAGAATTTCAAGCAGCAATGATTTATAAAAAGATGCAATGTTGCACTTTGCTGTTAAATTATATAACTAAATTTCCAGAAAGCTACATGAAGTATCAGTCAAAGGTAGCTTAAATTATAATTAAAAATAAAAATTGAATCCTCCAATAAAAGCGAAATCTTGTCCAAGGAGTCTTGGAAACTTGGAGCTACGCAAACATGCCCAACTGTGCTTTACAAATCAATTAATTGTGCAACTAAAAGATTTTAAAGATAAAAATATATTTTAAAGATATAGGCCCCCTAGGCCTAATTGTATTATAATATATTGATTGTTTTAATACATATTTTAAATCAAAACGTTTAAATGTTTTACAAATTACAAATCAAAATTTCAATGAATAGTAAATAATGAATAATAAATAAATAATAATAATAATAATAAATAATAATAATACAGTAATAAAATAATGATAATATTATAACTCACTAATACTATAAACAGAAGTGTGGAGAATGCTGCTATTTTACTTACAAGGCATAGCTTCTTGATTATGTTGAATGATTAGGCATATGTTGTACAAAAATTTCTCTCAATGCAATAATTCTTCAACTTTGATTTATTGTTTAGATTACAATTTACAAATAGGCCTTGGCTATTTGTTGGTTTGAAGATGACCAGCATATTTTATTTCATAAATTAAATTTTACGAAGTCATAGGCCTAGAGACAATTAGAAAACTTTCATGTTATTAATATTTTTATCATTCATTTACAGGCGAAATTAATATTATCGCCGACGATTCACAAACCTACTCTGTCTGCACAACCAACCTTTCTCCTCTGCAGTGTTGACTCTTCTTAGGAGCCTCATTCATAGAGTAGGCTGCTAGCAACTAGGTATAGGCCTAGATGACAGACTTTTAAAACAAAAAGATAATCGTAACGAAAAAAAATAAAGAATCGTCCTCACTTTATCTTCTCGAAATAATACAGCACGTCACTGATTAATTAATTCCAAAGTTAGGTAAATATGATTATACAATATATGATATTTACAATGATATGTTAAAATCCCATAATTGAATTGTCCTCATGAACAGAATAATGAAAGAAAGTTTATGCAGCATCAGTGTTTTATAAAATGTTATAAAGCTATACGCGCGCACGCTGTTTGGTGACAACATGGCCGGTGTAAGTCACGTGATTGAAACCGAGTTGGCCAAACTCTCTCTATCTACGGCTCTGGAAAAAAAGTAATTACAGCCCCCTCTATAATTAACAGCGCCATTTTGGATAGTTGTCTTAGCAGCCAGACGCCAAAATAAGTACAATCCAAAACAAAAGCATTGTTGTAGAAACTGTAGGTTCACCGAAACGTATGGTGACAGTGTAAGTTTTCACATAAAATGTTATTCTTTAAGATATTGTACTTGTATTGAAGTGTTGGAATATGTATTTAAAAGTATAAACTTGCGTTTAATATTATGTTTTTCTTGTTTTGACTGGTTAGGGTACTGTGAACCTGTGAACTTGCTCGACTAATTCATTCGTTTTTGTTGTGCTTACCTAGTTTAGGCCTAGGCCTAGGCCTAGCCTAGACCTAGGCGGCCTAGGCCCTAGGCTTAGTGGCCTATCTTTAATTTAATAAGCCTTCTACATTGGGCAATTTTGCTGAATTTTCCAGTAATGCCCAATTACCGATTCTGATATTCTGAGAAGTGTGTAAAGCTGGGCCCTGGGGGTTCAGTCGAATTACACGCTAATTAATAATACTAATAGGCCTAGCTAGGATAGTAGGGCCTAGGCCCTAGGTAGTAAAACAGTCAAATTTTAACTTTTTTGATTGACTGTTTTTACTCCTTTTTAAGTTATACTAGAACACATAGGCCTATATACAAATGCCAGTCAAGTCACCCCCTTGTAAAGTCGCCCCTTACAAAGTCGCCCCCTTGTCAAGTTGCCCCCTAACCAAGCCA
>NW_022742319.1:423228-428140 GCF_011630105.1 Anneissia japonica | reverse complement strand
AATGTAGGCTCTGTGGCCATGGCCTATACGACGTGTTGTTTTATTGTCTATTAATTATTTTACATAAGCGTAATACAGACATTGATTATGATCATTAACCTCTGTTGTGTGTTATAACAGTATTATTGCTCGTTCTATTGTTATCTTCTCAATGAAGGGCGTTTACAGTTAAAGTTCTTGATTTTAGGGCGATGTATTTCATGTTTTTTTTTTCTAAAATAATAAACGAAATCACTGAAAAAAAAAAAACCAGAGTCGGTCGGCAGCTTGTCAGCGTCAGTCGGAAATTTTGAGTGCTGTCAGACGGGGCATCAATACTGTAATGTGATGTGGCGTTTATATACTTTCTGCTTTAAATCAATCAATCATTTAAGAACGTATAGGCCTAGAAATAATATACAACAAAATATAAAGCATCAAATACTGTAAGCTTTAATAATATTACGAAAAATATAATAAAATTTGGCAGTATATTAATATTATCAACATTCTTCTTTTCTTCCACTGATTTTTTTTGCAAACTCATCGCAGTAATAATGCCATTGAATTTCTTAGAATCACATTAAGTAATTTGCAGCATAAAGACCTGATAATACAACACGATTATCAACATATAATTGCATATACTAGAAATTGCAAATTGCAAGTGAAGTGCTGCGAAGTACAACTGCATATAAATGTTCTTCGAACAAACTTATTTATGCGAGTCAAGTGAAAATAATGAATAATAAAAATATAACAAATATTATATGAGACACGACCCATTGTCTATATTAGAACACTTCTCATTGGGTAACAAAGTCGTAATTTTTCATTTTTGTTAAAAAGTATCTATAGTGGTGGATTATGGTTTAGGTTTTTTTAATAAAGTTTCAAAAATTTCTATGTATGTGGAAAATGTAGTTGATTACCAAAGGTTACAATTTTTATTTTGAAGACTGCATGGTCTAGGAAGTGTACATTTTTTTATGGGGCAAGTTTCCAAGGGCGGGTTTTCTAAGGGCGAGTTGACTGCCAAAGAGTGTTGCCAAAGTGCGAGCCAGCGTGTTATTTGATGATAATAATATTCAGTATTAGTCAAGGGGGCGACTTTGTTAGGGGGCGACTTTGTTAGGGGGCGACTTTGCTAGGGGCGACTTGACAGTTGAGACTTGGTTAGGGGGCGACTTTGTAGGGGACGACTTTGTAAGGGGCGACTTTACAAGGGGGCGACTTGACTGGATCCCGCCTATACCAGACCTAGCCCAGGCCTATATTAATTTAATGTTAAATCAGTGGAAACTATAGCAACTTAGTTTGCTGTTTGTTTATCCTGTCTCTGGCTTTTGGTCTGTTGTTATTCTTGTTTGTATTGTAATTTGTTTGCGGAATAAATGAAATGAAATGAAAATAAATCCAGGCAACAGAACAGTGCAGATTGTTATTTTGATTGTCTTTTTGCCTAGGCTAGGCCTTAGTAAACCTTGGATAAAGTGTGATCCATGGACCACTGGTAATGGTATACAGCTGAGGCCGGTAAATATATTCACAATGTGATAAACCAAACTCTAAATTGTAAGCCATTAATTGGAGAATATTGGGCCTCAGTTGGATACCTGGGGTCCACGGAATGCATTTTTGATCCGAACACATTATACCTAGAAGCAGGCCTGCACTGAACTCAGCAGTGCCTATATTAATATTAGTATGACAGTGTAGGCTATTAATTATGCATTGAATGATAATTATTTTGTTTTAATTTAATTTATCAGTAATTTTTAATTATTTTACTTTATATTTTTTCAGTAGTAACAGCAACCTCAAACAACAGAGAACATGTCAGCAATGAGGCCATTTAACACATCGACCAAAGATACGCTTTCAACTAAATTAAGGTAAGTATTATTAATATTAATGCATGGTGGTGTGTGAGTAATGTGGTTGATGTGCAGCCTAAATGTTATTATTCATGCATTCTATTATAAATGAATGTAATGTATGATAATTGGTGTTTAAAATACATTTCTCATTGTCATATTATTTTTAAGGAACTTCAATGCCTCAAAATCAGCAACTCGACAATTGGAGGTGGATAGCCGGAGAATGGAAGAGCGCCTTCGTGAACTAAAAATGACGATGAGTCAAGAGAAACAAGAACGAGAGTAGGTTGAAATTCTAGTAGCAATGTCAGTTTTATATATATCATGCCGATAGTGAACAACGCTTTTGCATTTCACGTTATTTTACTAGTTATAACAAACACCTATGGAAAACATACCAGTCCCCTCGGAGAGAATTCCATAGTGTTTGCCTTGTCCAAGACCGCAAGTGAAATTGTTCAAATTTCCGACATCATTTTTAAGAGCTTGTGTCGCAATCAATATTAATATATATTTTAATAAAAAAACCAATGCTCCAAAGGTTTTCACAAATTGCAATTTGAAGCAGGAGATGTATACAATTATTATATTTTTTCCCAAATTTTTTGGTTTTAAATTTTGTTATGTTTTTTTAACAGAAGACAGGGCAGTGGTGGATATTGGCGATCTGGTAAAGCAGGATCATTGACAACGCAGGCACCTAAGAGCAGCAGGAAATCTAATAGAATCACTGAAATGCCTCGATCATCCAAGGTAAGGTCTTTATGGGTTTTTTTTGTTATGATATTTGTTTTGATTTGTAATTAATCATAAAGCTACATTTGTATTCATGGTTTTAAATAATTTTCAGTTTATTTTGTTGACTCAAGACTAAAATGGAAATCGTAAAACATTTTATTGTTGAATATTTTACAAATTTTTAATAAATGCATAATAATATCAAGTTTTTTTTTATTGCATGCATATGTTTAGGTAGGATGGTAATTTTTATATTGTAATTTTGTACTATAAAGAAATGGAATTATATACTGCAAATATGAGTGTAGGCTCTTTTAATTATAATTTCCATGACCCAAATAATTTCACATTATTATTAATAATAAGAATTTATTGATTTATATTGCACAAATTCAATTTAAAAAGAATGTTCAAATGCTCATTACAATAAAATAGGCAAGAATACAAATTTACAATACAAATTTACAATATGAAAGAGATTTTTTATGACACTCAGGATACATAATCTTGGGTGTAGCATTCATAAACCCCATCCAGTGTCCAGCATCCAGGGTACCTAATAATCAACTTAGTTAGTTGAACCACTTTTATTACATAGCCTATTATACTGTATATATACAAATTTTCTTTTACCTTGCATTGTCTGCTGTTTGTTCAGGGTTCTAAGCAGTAGACCAAATAGGTGTTATTTTAATCTGGATATTTATTTTTTAATGTAATAAAAACAAAACAATAGGCACGTTTGTACGAGTTAGACAGAAGCTCTGAAGTAGCAGTTCCTTGTCGTAAGCCCTGGGTAGTGTCTGTGAAGACGCTCTTTGTATTAAGTTATTTCAAAGTTACTACAGACACTTTACTCCTAAGAAGTCTCAGGCGGGGTGGGTGTGCTACCTCCGTGTACACAAAGAATGTAAGAAATACATGCTGAGCGTAGCGCCAGGTAGACGCACTTACTTCAGAGCTCGCAAGTAAATATGACCTTTATTATGGCCTCAAATTTTTTGAAAAGATAATGACCTACAGATGAGCGCCAAAATACCATTTTGCTTTGATGTGTAAACCTTTGTAGACACTAAGTTGTCATAATTGTTTAAAATTTCAAGAATTTGTGTGCAACATAATTGTTGTTACACAACAAAAGTGGTGACTATCACTCTGGAAAATTTACATACTTACTTCTGGATCTGCATATGGTTGAGTCGGCAGTTTCAACCTAGGTCGTACGTTCGCCTTTGAACTAGTCTTGAATTAATTGACAAGCTTTGAAGTGAAGAAATACATTATGCCTTGGGTACAGTAAGCATTGTGTACTACTCATTGAAAGTAACGTGTGCATAAAATGTTATGTCTCGTAACTTCAGACAGAAGCCCGTCTGAACACTACTAGTATAAATAACACAATTTTTCTCTTTTCAGTCCAAGAAAATAACAGTTTTAAAAGATGAACCTCTAAGTAAGTGCATCAATCAAATATTTTTTGGTATCTGTAGAATTTTTAGTTCCTATGCATGTAATGCAATAGGAACTATTGTAATCACTCTTGCTATTTCCTATGTTTTTTATTGTGTGTAGTGTGTATGTGTGTGTGTAGACATTTATGCAAATGCGCTTGCGTCAAAGAAAAGTTTTCCGACATTTTGTTTTACATCGCGATGCGAAGATCGATGTGAAGTTTCTGCAGAGTTCAGTCAGGGCTCACGCTAACCGACTGGAATGTCGGCATGGATGAAACTATTTTGGTTTTACGGCAAAAAAATCATCTGCTGTAGGCATAGGTATTTTGAAGAAGGCCTAAAATAAAACTAAAATGTTTTAATACTTGCTGAAATACATCGTTTCTTCATTTAGATCTCTATTTTTCACTTAGTCCATGCGACGTTTTTTTCTGTTGTATACGTATGAGTAGTCATATGAAGGTACTATATCCCCGACAGTTGGCTGTGCAGCAATGTACCCTTTGAATGCAAACTGAAAACAGGTGGAAATATAAAGGCAGCCGACTGTCGGGTACATAACGACTATCTAGCTTTCCACAAAAACATGAGGCCTAAGCAAGGCCTATTTCAGTATTACTACGATGCAAGGGTAGGCCTAGTTAGATCGTTCAATCAATGATATCGTGTTATCGTCTAATACAATTAAATAATGTGTGTAATATTTAAGAATGCACCACGTGGGTCGCTCTCTTTGTTATGCGGTTGTAGTGTAGTATACGTAGCAGAGTGACGACAGCAAGCTAAGTCTAGCCCAGGCATAGATTGTGTACGTTCTTGATAATCGTAATGAAAACGTCGGGTGATAGACGATTGGGCCCA
>NW_022742319.1:415355-422938 GCF_011630105.1 Anneissia japonica | reverse complement strand
ATTAAACACTGTATTTACCTTTCTTTGATGATTTATTATATATATGTATATATATATGTATATATATGAATATATATATATACGTATATGTGTATATATATATACATATATATATATATATGTACATATATATATATATATATATACACGTTTATATACTTCTAAAAGTCGTGTATCATGCATAGGAACGTTGACGCCTGCAAGGCTCTGGTTAAATTACCCTATTAAAGTTTGTTATTGACTGAGTGTGCATAGTACCTCCATCTAAAATAATTATAATAAAAACCATTATTTCTTTTATTTTTCTTTTAGAAACTGTGAAGCGGGCTCCAAAGACTGTACTGAATGTAACTGCAAGGAAGACATTCCAAGGTCCTGCTTGTGGCCAATGCGAAGAAAAGGCTGCAGCACTGGTAAGCAAGATGATTATACAGCTTGGTTTCCATAAAATTGCTACACTGTTGCTGCAGTGTTTCAGTGCAATCGATACACTACGTACCTGTCCCTGATGCATTTGTGAAGGCTTTTCTGATTTGACCGACCAGTCGGCGTTGCCAAGAGGCTGTCAGCGTCAGTGTTTTGCGATTTTATGGAAATTTTTATATTGTAGAAGTATTAAAATATTTGTACAATAGCTAAATCTGACACAGATATGCACTTTAACCCCTATGACTTCTTTGCTGGTTTATTTCAATGTTTATTTTTCTATTTATAGTCATGCATGGAGTGTGCAGAACTATACTGTGCTGCATGCTTTGCACAATTTCACTTGAAGGGCGCCCTCAGACTTCATCGATCTGTACCGTACCAAGCAGGACAAGAACTAAGGAAAAGCATAAAGTAAGTTAAAGCATGACCTTCACACTATATTTTGAATATGGCATATTTTTCACAAAATTGTACTATGAATATAAGATTAATTAATATTAAATGTTATTGTAATGATTAATATTATTACAAATACACACTCTTTGTTTATATTATTATGGTTGTACATTATTCTTTAAAAAATTATAATTAAATTATTATTATTTTTAAGTATATACTACAGTGCTTGTGACATGCTAAAACACTTTTAAACTTAATTATGTTTGTTTGAGTGTTTTGATTCAATTTTGCATAATTATATGGGGCTTACCATGCCAAAACCAACATCTGCGACCAAAACAAGAAAATTTACTTTTTAATATATTCATATTTGCCACATTTTAAGTTTTAAAATGATTTAATTGAATCGAATTGCTATCGCCAATATTATGAGTAAAATCATGGTAAAAGTGTTACAGTTTCTCCAATTTTACTAGATAGATAGAAATCTTTATTATGGATACTCAGTCAGTATTGTTACATTGTTTTTCCCTGACATCCAGGGTATTATTTTAAATTACAAGACAAAATTGGAAGAAAAATAAATGTATATAAATTACATAAATACAAGAAACAGAAAAGAAAATCAAATGGGTAAATTACTGAGATTTTTAAAGGATTTTAAGGAAAAGGAATAAATTATTCCATAATTTGACTGAGCAATATTTAAAAGTTCTTTTTCCAAAATCATTTCACAATTGTGGTAAGACTAAAGTGTTTTTCAAGTTAAATCTTGTATTTATGCTATGGTAGGCATGAATTAATTTGTAAAAATTTGTTAAATATTCAGGAACAGTGCCCGATAAGCATTAAACGTCATTGTATACAAAAGTATACAATATTGCCACATTTTTATGCTATTGTTACTCAGTTTAACAAGCGACAGACAGTATGCTGGTTTTGGGAAGGCAAGCCTAATATTCTATTTTAAAATTATTGTGGATGCGGAGTAATAAAATACATTAATTGATTTGTTTAGCAATGGTTCCCTTAGTCCCCGGGCTGACATGTTGGATACCAACCAGAATATAGAGAGGACTCCCAATCATTCTCAAGTAGTTAAACAAAAGTCTCCGGCCTTGATGGTTATTCACCAACAAAACTCATCTGTTTTGACGTCTCAAGAACAGGTATGAGGTTCTTTGTAAAATATAATCAGTTTTATATAATAATATTTTTAACCATGATTTATTTTGTTAATGCATTTTTTATTAATATAATTGGTGTTTCTCTTAAATTTTATTAATAATAAGGAAGTCAATTTAATATAAGGAAGTATTATTCTCTATTTGTTATGCCTAATTTAGATACACACTATTATATATTGTTTAAAGATGAATTTCACTTTTTGAACAGTTTTTTAATGCAGTGGTACAGCATGAACCTGATGTAATTAACCATATTTTAATGATATAAGATGGTTTTGTTACTCCACATTTGCAGCTAGTATTCCTGTGAGGATGTTTGGGCAGTATCTTGTTTCTTTATCCTTTTTCTTCCCCAAACTTTGAGCAAATTTTTGCCTTTATATTATAGTTGAATTGTATAAATTAAGCTTTTTAAAAAAAATTCACCTTCAGGTGATGAATGGTCCATCTCTATTGGATGGTGAGTACAATGAAGAAGACAGCTCAGCCTCATTTGCTGCGGCCTTAGCTGAGTGGAGAGGTCAACCACGAGTGCCCTCCAAAGCCACCCCAAGTCCTCGTCAATCTAAGCCAGGTATGTACCAACAAATTTCATGTAAAATTTTGTTCCCCCCAATTCTGTTTTTATTCAATTTAATACATATGACGAAATATTAATCCCATTAACCACTATGAAATTTCTCATAAATGTCACTTGGTTCTGTATTGTATATTCTGTAGTTTTTTTTTTTAAAGGTGTCATTTAGACAAGCCATATTGGCTTCTATATGCACACGTTGTAAATTGTATTGTCAATAATCGTTTGTTGTTATTGAATGAATAAATATGGATTAGATGGGACCATCAAATTGGACTATATAGTTTTACTGTATAAAATATACTTTAATAAAAATGTCATGTGTTTGTTTTGGTCTATCCTAGTTTTTTATATTATTTTTTTGTATGTATTATGTTGTTATATTGTACTTATGTTTTATCACATATTTTTATCTGTTTCTCATACTAGAACTTGTTTGATTTTCTTTGATTAATTACAATCATTTTGTATATATAAGAACATCAACTTATTATTATTTTAAATGGTTGTAAATTTCATTTTGATTTCAGAAGTAGCAACAGTAAATGAAGGTACTGGAACTGAACAAGCACCGAAGCAAGAAATAAAGATTGAGTTTAAGGAATTATCAATGAGCTACGCTGATAAACTACTGCTCAAGAAACATCGAAGGACCAAACTACCAGAACTACCAACACAAACTCATGACTTGGACAGAAATGCTAACTCTAGGATGCTAAGTCCTTACACTGGATCAACCAATCAAATGAATGGTTGGTTTTAATATTTGTCACTAAAATGGTTGACAAACTGTATGTTAACTCACAACAAAGTATTTTTAGAAGTGATTATAGAATTTTTAAAAACAGATAATTTAAAAAATTTGTAATTACTGTCTTAATCTATTTGCCATTGTTTCCCGTCCCTCAATATGTTGTTCTCAATCATCCATCACTTTTTGTTTATTTCACTGTTTCTAAATTTCTTGTGTTCATTCATTTATATATTATTATTATTATTATTATTATTATTATTATTATTATTATTATTATTATTATCATTATTATTATTATCATTATTATTATTATTATTATTATTATTATTATTATTATTATTATTATTATTATTATTATTATTATTATTATTATGTTATTAAAACCTACCTTAAGGGGAAATTAGACAATGGAGAAATTAGAGAGGGGAAAATAACACAAAAGGTATTCCCTTTAAGTTCGATTTAGAGAAATTATTATTATTGTTGTTGTTGTTGTTGTTGTTGTTTATTCTTGAAACTCTTCTCTATTATGTTTTGTCTTCATCAACCTCATATTGTTTTTGCTTGCTAGATTTTGTAGATGATGATGATGATGAAGAAAAACTGGAGTTGGAGGAGGAGCACTTAAGATATGCAAGTCTGTTCTCAACCTCTAGCGCATCCTTAGCTGGCAATGAGTTCAGATCCAGGAGTGTGATCACCATTACACCTCTACCTGATGTAAGTTCTTAATTTGTTTAGGCTACATGGGTCCTGAAAATTTGGGGTCACTTCAGGGTTTGGTCTCCAGCTAGAGGGGTAAGCTTTGTGTCAAAAAGATTGAATATTGTTAGTACTTTGAAGAAAAGTGAACTCAAAATACAGAGGTCTCGAATTAGAGTGAGAACTGATTTCATAAATAAATACCAATGAGACCTGACTGAAATGCACCTCACAAAGAAAGCACTGTTAATGGCTCCTTGGGGAGGAAGGTTCGATTTTGTTTATAGGTAAGATTTCTGGTGTGAAAAAAAAAAGATTTCTGGTGTGAAAAAAAAAAACCCAAGCCATTTATTGATAATAGTGAATGTTGAATTTGATTTGTATAGGATCTTGATATCAGTGCCGTTGAGGAGGAGACATCGTTTCTTGTTCAAGAAGAGCCTGACGCCACACCTGTAATGTACAGTGTACAACACCATCAACAACCAACTACAAGGTTGGTTTGTAAAGGTTTTTTTTTTTTTCCAAAGTGGCTATGCTTGCGATAAAATTTAGTGCATTAAGATAGCGAGAGTTGTTTTAAGGTTAGGGCACAGCCAAGTCAACCAATCAGCACGTTGGGATTTCGATCACTTCAGCGTAAGCATAGTCAAGGCCTTTTTTGTAAAATGGTTCAGGGCACCCCCTACCTTTAAATTAAATAAAAACAAATTAACATTTAAAAAAAAAGACATTTAAGACATTCAAATCAAAATCTGAGAGAGCCATTTCTGGCCATACAGAGGTACCATACAGTAGCTATAAAATTCTGTGAGTGGGGGTTGAGATGGATTTGGACTTTCCATCAGTAGAAGTCTTACCCTATGGCCCTTGTATTTTGATTTTGTGGATCTGCCATTGCGCTTGTTTATATTTTTGGTTTACTCTCCTATATCTCTCCATGTTTCAGTAGCAATACTTTTTTTACCGACATTAAGTTAACATTATTATTAGGCCAAACAAGTTTGCTGCAAAAGCATAGATGGGCTTGTACACTACTAATTAACACAAACTTGTTTATTTGGCCTAATTCAAAATTTGCTATGTTACTGTGTTAACCAGGTTTTCTTTACAAGTTTTGTTAAGAAATTTACATTTTTTTTTGTATCTCCTTAGGAATAATCATCAGAATACCCAATCCTCAAAGGCTAGTGAACTCAATGGAAAGGGTGGGGGTGAAAGAAGTATAAAGAATCAGCAAAAGAAATCCACTGTTGTTGAAAAACAGAAAGAAAAGAAAAGAGCTACAGATAAAAGAAGAATGCTCCCCAGGCCCCCATCAGATAATTCAAAGGAAAATAGGACTGGAGAAACAAAGGTCCCAGAAAAAAATATTTCTGTTCAAAGAAAGAAAAGCTCAAAAGGAAGCCAGATAACTCATAAGGAAGATGACAAAACCACCAGTGGGAAAACTACCCAGAATTTCAGTGGTCAAAAACGGACAAGCAGCAGAAACAGGAAGTTACTGCGATCATCTAAAGTTGAAAGTGACGATACCTCGTTAAAAGATCAGTTGGAAAGTGATCAGCGCAATGAGAAAAGGATAGAAAAGAACAAGAAGTTGACGCCTAAAAGACCGGCATCAGCTCAACCTGAACAGGAAGCATCTGGTAGAAGATCAAAGACAGATGGCAGGAACTCGCAGGTTAAAAAGAGACCAGTTTCAGCAGGTGAGGCTAAAAATAACAGTTAGAAGTGTTACTGTTTATGTTAAAAATATGATGATATTCTCATTCTTCCATTTTAAACCTGTTGTTTCATCATTTGTAATACAAGTCTCCCTCTAATTAAAAGACCCCTCCAATTATAAACCACCTCCAATTAAAGACCACCTTCCTGTGGCCCCAATAAACATCTGTCTTTTTTTCTAATTAAAGACCAAAGTTGCTTAGGACCATGAGAACCCCAGTCCCAGTATTATCTAACTTGCAGGTGACTTACACAAAATTCTATAAATTATGAATTATAAGTAAACAATTATTTAATCAGTTATAAAATAATATGTTGAGGATAAATGTTGTAACGTAAATCATTTTGGGGCGTTGTCTCTAGGTGTGTGATTATAGTGTGAAAGGCTTATAATTTGTAATTTTTGATGTTGTATAACCACTGTCTCATTTTGGTGCTTGGGGAGTAGAGAGCTGATCATATACCATGTTCTATAATTAAATCTCATTGTGAGGTTTGGGAGAGGCATAACTAATAATTTGTGACCTTTATGTTGTTCTCTGATGCTTAGGTAGTGTAAAGCTGATCATTTTGGACCTCTACAAGTCTTTTTCGATTTTTGCAAACATTGTGTTAGGATGTAAAGATTATCATTACAAATCTTGATTCATCTTACAGATTAAAACAATTTTATATTTTTTTATGTGCATTTAGGTATTACACGACATCCAAGTGTTGATTTAGTGAATACTAGTAAACTCGCATGGAAAGCTCAATATCAGTATACACATGGTCTTGACGAGTTCTTCATGGCAGGACTGGACGATCAACAACATGAAACAAAGGAACCAACAGTGGAAAATCATGATTTAAGTACACATCTTCCAAAATGTACATTTCAAGGTAATATACTGATGATGACATGTCGAAATATTGAATCCCAACACGATGGTGTGCATTTCAAAACTTGTATAGTATGTATATACTTTCTTATAAGGTAATAAACTGTATTCAGTTTCGATTTGCCCTGTGTGCATTGTGGCTCACATGCGTGTTAAAGCCAGCACTAACTACGCACGATGGTCCTAGGGCCGACGTGATTCTATAAGGAATGCAATGCGACAATGCGTGCGCGACGGATTGTTTTTAATGACGATCAGTTCAGACTGCCACCGTCGTCTATTGCTCATAGAGAGCGGAGTTGGATTCGTCGTTCGAAGGTCGTGCAACGCAGTGAGTGCCCGGCTTTTCAAGAACGCAGTACACTCTTCGGAAAAGAGTAGGGGCTTGTCTACCAGTGTACTGCCCAATCACCACCAGAAGGACCCCACTCGAAATAAGTTTTGTGTGTTATCCTTGGTGTTTAAACCTAATAAATCCCCCTTCGTGCTTCCCTGAATACCATTGAGTGACTTTTAGATAGAAATTCTGTGAAACAGTGTTATCTTTGAATATAGTGATACCAACGTCAATTCTTCAGAAAACCAGAAGAGACCAAGTTGCTGGTGAATTTATATATACAGTAGAACCTCGTTTTTACGTACCCCAGTTATACGAACCCTCGGTTTTACGTACGCCTCGTATGGACGATGACGTCATCAAAAACCCTGAAAATATTCAAAACAAACGGCCCTTTTCAGAGCAACCATAAGTAAAAAGACTAAAACAATAAACTATAACAATAAACAAACCATAATGCAACGTATTTTCATTAAACAGCAACGTTGATTGAGTCTAATACCGGGTTGTTATAATCTCAAACCATGTGAACTGAGTGAGATGATCAACTACCGATGGTGCTCAAAATAATTGCTTTCCTCCTTAGCTT
>NW_022742319.1:374647-415161 GCF_011630105.1 Anneissia japonica | reverse complement strand
GGTCTGGGGGTGGGGGGGCGGGGGGGGGGGGGGGGGTCGTTGGAGTTGGGGCCGAAGTCATCGGACCAAAAATTATAATTTGCCTATCCAAATGACTTTGTTTTGCTTGTCAACCCCTACTTATTGTGGTCACACAATTTTGGGTCATACAAGCCATAAAAACTCTCACCATGAACCCTTGCTTTATTTGACCCCCCTGTCGGCATATTTCTGGAGCCACCGCTGTTGTCAGGTCAAAAAAAAAAAAAAAATCAGGTCAAGTTGTGTTCATCCGATCTACCAAGTAAATTCATGCATTTTTAAATTTGCAAGGACATTTTTTTTTTTTTTGCATTCTAATTTTTAGAATTTGAAAAACAAAAATGTGCTTAAACAAACCATTTTTAAAGGTAAATGCAGATGTTGATGTACTGAATGATCATTTTAATTCATAGGTTATACTGTATTTAATTTATTTACATGAGATGTAGAATTGTAAAGGAGTGTTTCAATGAATTTTTAAGATTAAGTTAAATACCGCAACGGAAGGAAATGTTAACTTTGAATGTGTTAATTGTTGTCTTGCACCTTAAGATGCTGCAATTTCTACCTTTGAATATGTGTTCGATTCATTAACAAAAATTAGTATTTAATGAGTAACAAAGATATGCTGTTAATTTTATAAATTTAAATTGTATCAATGATAGTATGCTTCTGTTAATTGTTATGCTACAAATGAAGTAACTGCTAATCTTGTGCTACAATACCAATAGCATGTTATCAGTGGAAATGTAGCATCAAATCAACAAATTATTATTACTAGGGCTTGGATATTTTTCAATTGTAGCATACATTGAAAGTGCTGTAATTCTACAATAGAAATTATAATACTGTAGCAATGGTGCCCATTTTATGCTACAGTGGTACAGTAAGTAGCACTACATTATTGTACGTAGTACTGTATTTGCTATAATGTTTATCATGTGTGTAAAATACAAACAAAATGAATACAGTAGCATCTTCTGTAGACTAACAAAGTTTATATTGCTCATTTGCATATAATTAGAGTTTATTCAGTTAGACTATGTGCTTTTCACTTCATTCACCTGATGAAGCTAGCGAAAGCTTGTGTTTCATTAAATTTTTGTTAGTCTACAGAAGGTGCTACTGTATTCATTTTGTTTGTATTTTATGCTATAGACTAATATGACTCCTACTTTTATTATCATGTGTGTGTGTACCATTGTAATTACTGTATATTCAATTGAATTTGATACATGAAGTGTGTTGATGCCAGGCGTCCCAAGTCTTCTGCGAATAGCAGCAGCCTCCCAGAAACCAGGAAAGCCTCCCGCATTCCAGCGAGCAAGCAAATATCTTCGGACGGTAACCCATCTATAATTCAATAATTTATTTATTATGGGGCAATTTTAAAACAGGACTGAAATACTCAATAAGTTAAAATCATTTATAAACATCGAACAATAATATATATAAAACTAAATAAATAGTAAGTGTATAAATATAAATCACCAAAAAACATTCAAAAGAGACCAACCAGAATCACAACTATAAAAATATATGTAAAGAGCTATCGTTATAGTTATACCATCATATCTCCTGCAACTACTGTACTGCATTATCAACTGTCTCCCGGAAGTCAGCTGGTGATGTCGATCACAAGCAGTAAAATCAAATTACATGTGTTAGGTCCTGTACAGACTATCAAATTTTATTTGACAGCAACATGTGGCATGTCTAAATATGGTCATAATGACAACACATGACCATATATAGGGACATCATGACTATTTATGGACATGCACAATATTTTTTTTGTCAAAGGAAATTCGATAACCTGGACATAGCTTTAAGAAAGCTTATTTATCGAAATCATCTGTAAGTGGATTTTTCCTACTTGGAACCCCTGAATATCAACCAATTAGATGATGTTATTTATTGATTGTAGAACTTGATGTTAATAATTATTCAATAATGTTATAAGTTTTTGCTCTTCCAAATAATCAATTACAGTATTTTCCATTTTTCATGGTAAGCATTTTCCAGCAGTTGTTCATTATATTCCTATATTTAGAAGCAGACCAATGTGATTAATGACTAGTTTATATAAAACCAATGAATACTCTGTTACAATGTGATAGTTTTATTGAAAACAAAATTAAAATTACATAGTGTCACAATTATTAGGATGCCATAGATAGTGAAGAAATTAATATTTACATTAAAAAACATAAATATTGTTTGGTAAGAATGTATTCCTCGTGATTAAATTATCTACAAGAGTAAAATAATATTTTAGCTTTATCAATTGAAGCAATAGTATAGGCCTGCAATCTCATGTTCACTGATTATATTATGATAAATTCCACTTCTTGGCATTTATACTGTATTTTAAAAATTAAAATCATTACTACTATCATTTTTTAATAAATATTGTTGTGACTGACATTTACTTGGCAAGACTTGTGAAACCAACAAATGCAGTACCATATGTGGTGATGCTGCTCTTTTTTTTTTCTTAAATTATCAGTAATGACTTTATCATTTGTATGTTACAAATCTCATCAAATATACATTGTAATAGAGAAAACATTCTAGCACAAGGCAGCAGGAATATTGGCAGTACTGTAGTGGTTGAAATTTTTCCTACTACTTTTTACAGCATCAATAACAGTAACAATATCATTGACTATAATAACCAACATTATTTGTGTCTGTATCAGGCCAAATAAAAAATATTGTGTTGGCCACGCCCGACTGACCCACATTTTACAAAATTCAGGGTCGGCATTTTAGCTTTTTTTATTTTTGAATGCAAGGAACAATCATTTTTTTTCATAAGCTTATAAGGCTGAAATAGCCTTGGACTAGGATAGGGGCCAAGGCCTAGCCTATTTTGGTGCATGGTATGCGATGCGAATCCAAAATTGTTGTATTATTTGTCTATTTCCTACTTTTTAAGCGTTTTAGTTTAAAAAAAAAGTTTTCCTACCGACCTACCCATTTTTTTTACTTTCCCAAAATGTGGCCTAAACAAAAATTTTTGTTTGGTTTCATTGACTGGATTAAATGTGTCCTTATGTTCAAACAAACATACCCGTATTTTTAATGTCTGCACCGATCTTTTTCATCGACTGGCTAATACTAATTATCATCTCCAACAAACACATCTGTACGCATCTGTTTCTGAAGTTACTTTTAATGTCTGCACTGATTTATTTCGTCGACTAAACTGTACGTACAAATTATCATCTCCAACAAACACATCTGTCTGTAAGCAAATGATCTTCACTGACTGACACGTCGGTATGCAAATAATCATCAATGACATACATTTATATGCAAACAATTATCACCGACTGACACATCTGTATGCAAAGGAGTCTGTATGAAATGATATCACTGACTGACAGGTCTGTATGCAAATAATCAATGACTGATACATCTGTATGCGAACATTCATCACTGACTGGTATATCTGTATGCAAATGATCGACCATCACCGACTGATACATCTGTTTCTGAAGTAACTTGGGGCAGCATCATTAAGCCAATCAGGGTCAACTACACATAAGTTACTACAAATGCAAATACATCAAGAATTGTTATAGAATCATTAAAAAAAAAAAAAAAAATACAATTAAGGCTCAACAATCACTCATTAGTTGTACAGGTAATATATAAATATTCAATATGGACAATAAAAATCATTAAGATATTAAAAAATGACATTCGCAAACAAAAAAAAAGCAGGCCCATGCAGACGACTGAAATGACGACAGACCAATGTTTAATGTGAATTTTTTGAATCTTTGTTTTAACTTTTGGGTAGGAGAATTCTTCAGATTTTCTTATAATTAAATGGGTTGGGATCAGGTAAGAGATAATGTAGGCAGTCACTCAATCAATCAATTAATCCATCCACCAATCAATTATTGCATTTATTAATTATCTTGATTTATAATTTTATTCACTTGTCAATTTCATCAAAATCAACACACAATTCACAGAATTGCACTCAATACACTAATAACTGAAAGAGGTCAAATGGTACCAAATGATTAGCACGGTTAAATACAATGATACTAATACACCTGTTCAATACATGGTATGAGAAGACTAACAGCAAAATTCCTTACCGCATGTAACACTTAGAAGTGTGGACCAACTCTTGGTAAAGGACATAGGCAGGTTTACATTGAAATAAACACGACGATGGGTGGATGCTAACTGTATGTCTGTTATTATCAAGCTGAAAATGAATTATAATGAATACACATTAATTATAATATTAATAAGAATGAATTAACATTGCAAATTGCCAGGTATAAGTCTTAATTAGAATAAAAACACATAAAAACAAATTTGTAAAACAAAAAAAAATATATTATATTATAACAAATTGCATTATTGCAAGAAAAAGAAAATAAGAAGGAATGTGGGAAAGACCAAAAACTACATGGAGAAACACAGTAGAGAGAAGAAAGATCAGGGATGGACATCGCGGAATGAGGTGAGAGTGACAGCAGCCAACACTGGGGTGGATGCAGGATTTGGTGGTAGGGGGTGGCTGAGAGTCCACACCACCTCAGCCCCAACATGGTTGGGAAAATTTTAAGAATATGGACCTCCAGGTGCCCGGAAACAGCACTCTCATACCTTAACCTTAGGAATTAATTTATTCCAGATGCAATATTCAATTTTAATTTTATAGCCAAAAAGTGATTTCTATTATGACTTTTTTACTACTTTACTATTTAACTTGTTAATATCTTAACGTATTTCCCGTCATTGCCAAGTTGGTTTATCTTGTGATTTTACATGTAATTTTATCCTTCTTAACCAAGAATGTTGCAAAGGAAAAACAAATTTCCTATTTTAAAAATGGACAATAAAGTGTTCTTGAATTTGAATCTTAAAAATCCTACTGGTAAATCATATCAAAAATACAATTATTTTTTCTTTATACAATTTAGGGGGGGTGCGATCACACCGTCTGCACCCCCACCGCATCTGCCCCAGCAACATACTAAAATGGAAACAGAGTGTGGAGGCCTTATGTCAGTAGAAAAAACGAGGATAGGTAAGGTAAGGCATTAATAGATTGTATCTCTGATATATACTTACAGTTTTGTATGTTCCATCTCTCTGAAGCTCAGCAGCATTCATAAACAAACCCACTGTCAAACATTTCCTACAAAAAAAAAAAAAATGCACTAGACTCTTTTATAAGATGTCATAATTAATATGAAGCTCATGCAACCTTCTATGACAGCTAAAAATGTAAACACACTGAACCGTATTTTGACTGGCTGTAATGAAAAACATAACTGACTACTAGACTCCACATTCAACTCGCGTGAGAATTATTACTTCAGGATTTGAACCCAGGGCCCTGGGATTGCAAAAACCAACATCTTAATGATACCTAAAGTCGGGCACTCACTCTGCCCAACCGACATCAGCTGACGCGATTTTATGGAGAACGCAGTGTGATGAAGCATGTGCAACAGTTTGTTCTTAAGGTAATGGGTATGTATATTGCGCCTTTCTCTTGCGGCTATGAAGCCAAACCTCAATTATTTAGGAAAACAGTGGTAGGCATAAAATTGGTCATCATGCAGGAACCCCACGCATCACAATAGTACAGTCTCACAAACAAAGACCAATGAAGATCTGTTCTGACTGCCAGCGATAATCAGCAGACAGAATTGTGTAGTCTAGTGCTTACATTAAACAGAGCTGGATTTGGCGGTTGACGGTCGAACGACCATTGAACAACGCAGTGAGGGCCGGCTTTAAAGACTTGGATGTTGACATACCTGATGGATGTAGTGTCCTTTCCACAAGTGCTACGAGGTATATTTTCACGAATGCACAGATCCCTCAACTGTTTACGAATTTCCTCAGCTTGTTTCATACTACGGATGTTAATGAAATTGTCATGGCACCAGTCCTAATAAACAATTCATGAAAACTTTCTTTTAAAATAAAACATTTTGTGGTATAATCAATGTAGTCAAACTTAATGATAATATCAATGGTTAATATCAGTATACATATCTAAAACATGCACAATATAAATATCTTCTCAAGAAAACAAGCCAAAAAAACCCAAAAAAAAACCCAATTCCGCACCCAACCATATTTAGTGAAGCAGGGGAAGCATTTAGTGATCAACCATGGCCAAGACTACAGTTAAAATTCTTGGAAGTTGTCCATCCTTTTCTTTTTTTTAATGTCAACACAAGACAGCACAATACAATCCACGAGGCGGTCAGACAAGATCTTGAAAGTGCCACCAAAACAAAGAGAAAGCAAAGGTTATGTATTTGGACATGTTCTTTCCACATCCAAAAAGCACCGATTTCAATGTACTCACAGCAGTGGCATATCCAGGATTTTGAAAAAGGGGGCAGGGGGTGTTGAACAGAAATATTACATCCACAACTTTATGCAACATGCAAAATTACAGTAGGGGCATAATAATGACTACACAGTAAATTGGTTTTTAACGTCTGAAGTATCTTACATTGGTATTTTTTGCCATTCATTTAGTATATTTTTTCATGTTTGAACAAAAAGGGGGATGTATAGGTTTCCCTACAGAAACATTTTTTTTTTACATCCTATATAGAGTAAAATCAAGTCAAACAATGTTTACCTTATTGCCGCCAACTCCTCTATATGCTTTATGTATGTTGAGGTAGGTGATGTGATCACCTTCACTTGATAGAAACTTCTTCCTTGCAGCATGTGCCTCCTCCCTCTGTTGGTGAGATTTAGGATAATAAATATAAGGAATTACAGAGGGGGTGGATAGTAAATCATGTAATGGCAGAAAGTGTAGCTGAAGAAATTTGAATGGAGACCATAATGAAGGAAAATACAACATATTGAAAAAATATAAAGACAACCATGTTTATGTACAAATAAATAATCATCTTTTTAAAAGTATGTCTCTGTACAGCTGCAATCGCACTGGACATTTTTCAGTAAAAACATAATTAGTCCAATGCGAATAGCCCAGGAAACTTACCTCTCGGGTAAACTTACCGAGACTTGCATTTAGTTTAACTGAGTGAATTGTGCCCAGTAAAATACCAGGTAAGTTACACACATAGCTAAATCCTCAATGCGAAACATGTGTCTAGTTTAAGCTTTAAGCGTTACTCAATGGAGTTGTCATGGGTTAGCACCCTCAATAGTAAAATTTCATGGCTCGGTTAGTTTTACCATTTCTTGCAGTAAAACCAACTCACTTCAAAAAAGCCAAGTGTGGACAGGGGAAATATTTAACTATTGGATCGTACCCATGGTCCAGTGCGATCACGGTTTAGGAAAAAAAGATCCTAAGCTGAGAATAATTACCTTGTTATTTGGTGTGATTAAAATGGATTCCACCGACAACATAGAAACAATAGCTAGAACCTCATCCCTGGAATATAAACATACATGAATTATTGCAGGCCCTAACTTTGTACACAGATGTTGGGCTGCAAAATACTATGTAGCACCACAATTACATTACAGAGGTTGTACCATCTAAGATACAGGGCTCACACAAGTGTAAATGCTAAGTATGTACTCACAAACAACTGTACTGTCTTGAGGAAATTAAGATCTTTGAAAGCCTTGGTTCCAATGGGAAGACTGACATTTGCTTCCCAAGTGATGTCAACTAGAAGGATAGGAAACATTTCAAATGTCATTGTAAACAATATTTGCATTAATTATTAATGTATTGATGAATATTGTCCAATTGTACAGCAACAGGAAACACAATTTCTTTGTATCATTATTTTTTCTTGTATCTATTATTCTAATAGGTTAATTTGAATATTGGGGAATAATGTATGCCAGCCTTGGGAACATCAAGCCTTTATCATAAGGTGAGAGAAGTTTAAACAATTCTTTTTACCTCATTGTTGTTCCTCTGCTGCATAGCTCCTAGTAATTCCAACTGATTTAAGGCATCAACCAAATTCTGTAAATGAAGTAGAATTAATGTTTGTCATATTAAATGATAGTAGCAGAAATATAACGAGTAAATGTAGTCTTTAAAAGAGTGTTGATTCAAGCAATGAATCTGTTTTGGCGGGTTTCAAAGATGGCTCACTGGGAAGCCGGTGTGTCAATTACTATATTGTCCTCTGGTTTTAAACAAATTCTAGATCTGCCTATAATTACAACATAGAGCATGGAGTTAAGGGGCTTGCCTTCAAAATGCATTCTCACAATAACAAAATAAGCATGACCCTACTTTCCAAGTCACATCAGGAGATTTCTTTTTAGATTACTAAAAATCTCAGACATCAACTCTCCACTCACAAAGCCTTAAAGAAACTTGATGATAGAGTATCATGAGTCACAGATTATCTGCTCCCAAAGACCTTTCAGATTAAGAATTCCAAATGATCATCTTTCCACTCACCAAGCCTTAAAAAGCATCAGGGGTCCTAAACCATCAGTTCTACTCCCTAAGCATCATGAAGACACTTTGTTAAAGAGCATTAAGGGTCCTAAACCATCAGCTCTACTCCCTAAACATCATGAAGACACTTTGTTAAAGAGCATTAAGGGTCCTAAACCATCAGCTCCATTCTTAATTATTGTAAAGGGACTTAACTGTAGAACTCTGAGGGTCCCTAATAATTCACTCCCAACTCCCTCACTAAGCATCATAAAGACACTTACTTACAATTCAAGGGTTCGAAAGACTGTGTAAAATATGGTTACTATACCTCTTTTGATGGTGGATCTAAAAAGTCAAAGTGCAACACATCTCGGATATTCAAAGACAAAAGATGCAGAACTACACTGCTTAGATTGGATCTGCATGAAAGAGAAAGATACAAAAATAACGATAATAATAATAATAATAATAAAATAATAATAATAATAATAATGATGATGATGATGATGATGATGATGATGATGATGATGATGATAATAATAATAATAATAATAAAACCCTAATTATGATACAATATCACAGAAATGCAATACTACTAATGGATCCATGAAATGCAGATAATCATCAAATCAACAGTGCTATTGTGTCTATTAGTGAGATAACCTAGAAGAACCAATAATTGCAAGTTCTTTTGTGAAGCTTTCGAACCTAATGAATGTAGTCCTTTTCAATTTTCTCATTGTCAGAGGGGTAAATTTCAAAAGGAAACTTCACTTCAAGTTTATCCAGGTAAGTACTCACAAAATGGCCATTTAATGATGATGGTAGTATAAATAATAACAATAACACTAAAAATATTTAAAATATTAATAACTTTAACAACAGCAACAACAACAACACTAACAATAATGAAGTTTTAATTATACTGTACATCAGGGTTCGAAATAACGCTGGTCCGCCGGCCAATGGCTAGTAAAAAGCATGGCGGACCTGTTAATTATCCCAATAACAAGTCCGCGTGACCAGTTAAAATGTCAATGAAAGAATGACGAAATACCTAAAGCTTTAATCATTCACCTCTTAACGATGTCTTTACAACATATTTCACACAGATAATGTCAACAAGATCGCTATTTTCTGCTTATTGTCATGTTAATGTCTGCTACGAACAGCCTCGGTCTCAGTCATTCAAGGCGAACCGATGAACATCACGCACTAGCCTAGACCATAGAGGAATCCATGGCTAGACGTACAGAGGGAAATCACCTTCTCCGCATGTTATGGCGACAAGGAGAAGTTGATTTCCGTCTGTGTGAACACCGTGAAGTTAAAACATCCATGTCATGTATCCATCCCACAATGCAACGTGGGACAAAAAATTAATAAACAACGCAACGATTTCCAGACGAAATAACGCAATAATCACACCCTGTAAATGAACCGTTCGTACAGTCCCAATAGCATTGCCATGGAGATTATCTATTAATTCGGATTTGGTATGTCATTAGATTCATATATCAGTCTACATGTAAATTACACTCACATTCCCCAAAAACATTGCTAATTACGGAGGGAATTTACAGAGAATGAAATTTTAATTTGTTAAATTTATTTTTAGATTTTACTCTAAAACAAAACCACGAGAAAAATTTTTATTAAATTTTAATAAATTTGTTTAATTAAAAATTTATCGGTTTACGCTAAGCTTGTTCCTGTCAGCAAGCTGTCACGCACTTTGAAACTTTGGGCGATCTGACGTCACCACAGCCAAGCACATGGGATTTTTGCCCAGCAACATGACCCCACGAAAAAAATTAACCAATTAGCGGGAAGAGTTTAGGAGGTGCAACCTGATATTTACAACAAGTCGCATCGTTGTGACCACGAAGAATGTGTTGTTTACAGTTTAGAAAAAAATGTCAGACCGAAAATGCACGTAAAAACAATATAAAAGCATTCATTTTATTGGTACAGTTATACAATTTGCTGTGCACTACAGCTAAACAACAGGTACTGTACGTATTATATGTTAAACGTTAACTTTTTTTGTATGCTAGTCATACTGAATTCACTGGGCTAGCCTATGCTGCTAAGCCTATTTTTAGCGTCTAGGCCTAGGCTAGGCCCTAACTGGCCTGCCTTATTCGGAAAGGATTCAATAGAAATGTTCCACAAACCGATCTTTCCGGAAAACCGAACATCGTAGCGAACATCGTATTGTGAGAGTGCACTGTACATACAAATAGATTCCTGTATGACAACAGAAAGATTTTTCTGTATCTGTCAGTGTTACTTCATCAGTGGGGGTGGGCAGCATGATTAGCATGTGAAAAATATGGTATTTGGGTCTTCCGAAGTTGGCAAGATAGTGGCTAGTGAAAGGGATTGAGGACCAGTAAAAGTATTAATTTACTGGTCCACTTGGCTAGTTAAAGAAAACCTTAAGGGAAACCCCTGTGTACATTATGCTTTTGCTTCTACTAGGGTACTTTGCCATCCTACCTTTGTATTTCTGGTACAGTATTTGGTTTCAGATTTTCATATTCTTCTTCAGTATACAAACGCCAACAATTGCCACTGAGAAGGCACAAATTAAATTTATTAAATATTAACAAGAATGCAAAAATGTCGGTAAACACATATAATATTACTTTTGAAAAAAATGATAACAATATGATAGTAAAAGGGCTATATTTAATCACAGACACACTTGATCATGTATTTATAGCTTTTTATCAAGGCATTAGAAAATAAAAAAAATAATATCATTTATGAGTTTATTCTAATATGTCAAAATAAGTTAAAAAAAAAAGAAACATTATGCCAAGTTGAAAAGAAAAATTTAGGTCCTTGACCTTAGTCTTGGTAAAAAGAAAAAGGAGAAATTTGCTTTTGTGCAAATAAAATGCAGGTGACTCTAAAATGATGTGACAATTTTTAAAAACTTTTTGCTTTAATTAAAGAATTATCATTCTTGATGATTCTTCAATTAAAGTGAAATGTTTTGTTTTCCTGTGGTCATCAGATTATTCAAATCAGTTCATTATTCCTGTAGTAAAGAAAATTGTGGTAGCAGAAAAAACAAAGCGAATGAGGAAGAGAAACCAATTTATCTTTTTATCCTATATCCTATCTATTATTTTGAAGAATAGTGACAAAATAATTCATTAAAGCCATTAATTACTTGTTATTAATGAATTGATTAATTACCTACTCTCTCTTCCAGCTCTTCCCATTCTCTGCCAGGCCTGTGCTTGTGATATTCTTTGGACTCTCAGGATATCAAGACCACTTCCAGCTTTGAAACTTCTGCATTCCAGAGAGAAAAAAGGAATAATGAAAGTCTCAGTAATCAATAATTTAGCCTTTTAGTTATAGCAATACATAATCTTACATCTTAGGCAGCACACAACTTATTGTAGAAAGAGGTCAGTTCAAGAATTTCTTATGAAGCCTCAATATTTTAATTACCTGTATTTTATAACAGCTGAATACATAAAACATTGCCTAGATATTCTTTATATAGACCCTAGATACTTAAATTATCTGATAATCAATTTAAGTTTTGTCATTCAGTCTGTGTCTCATTGGGAGGTAATAACTTACTTTCTTAATTTTAAGAGAAAACCAATGTTCTTAAAGTGTATTTTTCACATGACTTTACCATAAATGATATATCATTATTTTATTTCAACAGTATTTTGTGAGGGTGGTGTTTAAATAAAATAATTACAGAATCTTTGAAACTTTAGGTAAGCAACATAACTACTATACCATTAAAATAAAAACGAATTGAAAGACATAACATAGCTTAACATCGGTAAATGTAAGTTGATGAATTGAGGGCAGTATATAGGTGAAGGGTATACATAACTGAGATCAACAACTCACTTTGCTTTCACACGCCCTGTGTCAATAACATGTTTAATTCCTGGAATCGTAACAGACGTTTCTGCTATATTTGTTGACAGAATAATTTTCCTTTTTCCCTTTGGATGAAAAGTTTATATGGCTAATTATCATAATTTATGCATTCTCATATAATTATTTGACAGGTTAAATTATACTTGTATAGATTAAACTATAAGTTGTATATATTGTTTGACTACAGGCAATAATAAGTTATAAGAATAACTACAATCATATTATGCACTATATACTGTACAAACCCATCAAATACCAACATTCACAATATAATCACTTACCCTCGGAGCTGGGTTGAATATTTTCATTTGCATTGATGGAGGTAATGATGCATACAATGGTAGAACCTGCACACCTGGGCAATCTAAGATGAATCAAAATAATATTACACATCACAGTATTGTAACGCAAGTGAACAATAGAGGGTGCTCTTATGAAAAAGTAAAGGGTGGTCATGAAAAAGACTTTAAACAAATGGTGTCTTTACAGAAGAGGGTGTTCTGGAAAAAAAAGAGCATGCTCATTTTACAGATAGAGATCTGTGAGGAAAAGCAATACAGGTGGCCAATAGAGGGTGCTAAGTCAAAAAAAAAGATAGCGTTCTCCGTGATTTCCGTGTGCAAATTCTGTAATAATGCAGTGTACAGCGCCCTCTTGCAAAAGTAATTACTTTACAAGCTTGACATCAGAAATAGTTAACTAAAGATAGCACATCTGCGTGCAAATTCTGTAACAGCCATGGTAACCACTAGGACGCCCTCTCTCAAAAGTGATTACTTGTTATGCTTCTTTTTACTGAACATCGACGCTCGCATTTGTTACGCGTAGAATTGCAGAGAGCGCTATCTTGTGTTTATAAGATCTCTGGATGAAAGTTTTACAGAACAACAGAGGGCGCTCACCATCTGGACAATCCTGTGCAACATCTTTGACAGCTTTCAGTAATGATTCAATCTCCTCCTGTCCTGTTAGAAATACAAGTATATCCTCCCTAATAAGGGGAAACAAAAAAAAATCTAATTATTTTGTATTATTTTATATTTATTTTACTTTAAAGCAGGGTAATGAAACATTATATATGAACCCAGTTTGGAAAAGTAGTTAGATTGAAGAGCTCTACTAGGCCTAGCCTAAATTTACTTATTGTGTGATAGTATAAACACAATAAAATCAAATACTTTAAAGCATTCGGTTAGAGAAATGAGTTGAAAGAGTGTGAACACACTGAAATTATACTAATTTACTATTTCATAAGCTGATGATATTTGTAATTATATAAAATAATTAATGTATGGTTATATTGGTCTAAGATTGCTGGTCAAATCATCTAATACAAACTATTCATTTCAGAAATATTTATTTTTAGAAGATGCTAACATCAGAGCAAAACACATCATTAGTTAGTGGTTATTTAACTGTGGCAAAGACAAGCCAAACCAGTCACTTGCTGCAAAAATTGATTTTTAGTTATTAATACAGGGTTAAACAGTAAAATGAGAGCTATAAAATAGTAAAAGAATCATTGAAATCCAACATTTTGTTATGAAGTTACAAGAGTTTAAACATAGAACTGTATAAAGAACATTATTTGAAAAATCAGCCTTTAAATTTTACGATTTCGGGAATTTCTTAGGCAAAAACCATCACCAATTCTTTAAAAATTTTTATGTTAACATTCAAAATGGAGAAAATAAAGGCATAGCATGACGTATAGATAAATAAAGGTAAGTTTAGTGCAATAAAGTAGATTTTCAAAATTTTGACATTCCAGCATGTTTTGGCCATTGTCTCCGAAACAGGATTTGCGACGAGTGACTGGTTTGGCTTGTCTTTGCCACAATTATTTTAACATGCACCAATTAAATTATTAACTCACTCTGCTGGTGCTTTCTGATGGATTTGAAATATTGCTACAAGTGCTGCATGGATATAATCACTTTGGGGTTCACTTGCATAGAGTAACTGTAGGTACAACAGATTGTGAACAGATATTAGATGAAAGAGGATTTCAATAGCTTGGAGTTGAATAATAATAATAATAGATAGATTTATATAGCGCAAATAAACGAGGTCTCTATGCGCTCAACAATATTGCAGACAAGAAAACAATGAAAAAAGGGCAAAAAAAAAAAAAGGGGCAGAAAAAAAAAAAATAAAATAAAATAAACACGAAGCTAGCACCCAAACCGAAGTATGGGGTTTCACCATCACCGCTAACCGGATATCTGTGTTTATGTACTCCGGTTAGCATCGGTTCAGTCTTGATCTTTTCTGGGATCAGGTGCCTCCTAACCTGGACCAAACAACACTAGCTAGCGAGGTCAAACAGAAAATAGATTTGTGGTTAAGATGTTTGCTTTCCATTCCCAGGGTCCTTGGTTCAATTGCTGTCACGGTAACAGGATTTTTTCTCACGACCAAAACAACTCCACTCCCTAAGCTTCATGAGACTTGGTCTATAAAGCATCATGTTTGTCATGTGAAGAGATTGTCACCTAACTAATAGGGCAGTGATTAAATCGCTATTGATAATCCTTGGCCATGTGCCTAAAGAAATAAAAAAAATTAATAAATAAAAGGAATAAATGAATGATTGGACGAATGAATGTATGAATCTGATGGATGAATGAATGAATGAATGAACAAATGAATTAATAATGAATACAGTGGTAGACTGGTCTATCATTCGGTCATGGACTGAAGAGTATGGTGTATTAAGTTTAATAATAGGCAGATTTTGAACTAATTTATTAGATAATTTGCATAATACACACCTGTATTGGATGCTGCCTTCCTTGGATGTAGAACACAGGTGCTTGGTTGAAATAGTGGGAAAAGTGATCCACATCCATCGTAGCTGACATTACAATCACCTGTGATTAAAAAAAAATGCATTTAAGGACACAACATTTCCTTGCATTTTTATATGTTCACATTTTTTAGGAATCATGTTTATCTACTTTGGAAAAAGCAAGACACTTTTTTTCTAGGTCAATGAAACAAAATCAACCATATAATATGCAACCTCCTATCACTTTCATTCTGAAATAATCGGCTCCTCCAGGTAATCCTGGGTGAAGAAAGGCTAACATAGATAAAATGAACACACGCATGGAGACTAGCATTGGTCTCAAACTCACAACCTCTCGATTAAAAGCCTACAGTCTTACCTCTACGCCACATGGTTTCAACACAAGTTAAATTCACTATTTACCTTGAGTGGTGGATGAATACTGTGCGTTCTGTGTTCTTGCGCCCCTTTCACTATACCAAGTAAGACATCAGTGTGGACAGTCCGTTCATGGGCTTCATCCAGTATAATAATAGAATACCTTGATGACAGTGTAAACACATGGTTATGTTAAGTATTCAATAACATTCACATTGAAAACGTAACAACAAAAATACCGTATAAGAACAACATAAAAATATTTGGGATTAAATATAAGATGATATTGTGGGAACCATGTGTTATTAACAACTGACAACTCACTCACACTTATCTCTAGTTACCTAAAATCAAGAGATCTCTGATACACAATATATTGTAACAACGAATGAAATAACAATTAAAATAACACTGTAAATATACAAAAAGTTTACTGAAGATTATATCTTACTTTTTTAATACAGGGTCAAGAATCGATTCTCTTAAAAGCATACCATCAGTCATATACTAAAAAATGAATTATAATTAATATAATATTGTTATTCTAAATCAAAATAATTATTTATTTGGTATATTACAACTTCTATAATATATTTCTTAAATTTATTATTAATGACATAAATAACAGAAACAGAAATAAACATAGTGCAGGCTGCTGCATATACCATCTCCTTCCCTGTTCTAAATTTTAAGACAATAATTTGTGTTTCTAATTGATCAGTCTACCTAACAATCTCTTTTCGGCATGTTCATAATTATTAATCTTACTAGGTTTTTATATGTACATTTTACTAATAATGAGCAAAAAGTTGATTGGATGCTAGATAAGCACAAAAAGAAATTGAGTGAAAAATTGTTACAGATAATGGAATAAAGTAAATAAAATCAAACAAAATTTAAAGACAGCAGCAACTTTATATTTAACACAGAAAAGATAAAGGCTTACTTTGATCCGAGTTTTCGATGAAGTGGTATCATCAAAGCGAACACAATAACCAACCTAAGTTACAACATTATAAATTTAAGAATAAATAAATTATACAAATAGAGCAGTAGTTACAGATTCACACTGTGATACTATGATGCATTAACAAATACAATGCTATTTAAATTAAACAATTATATAATTATATACTGTTATTATCTTTTTATGTATTTTTATGTAAATTGTATGTTTTTTGTTGTATTATTAATTAAGCAAATAAAATCATAATTATGATTATAAATGAAATTATTAAAAAATATGATATTAATAATAAGATAAAGATGATAAAACTCAAGCAAGAGATTTTAATTTTTATTAAAAATTGATTTTCAATTTACCTCATCTCCAAGTTCTGAATTCTGCTCAAGCGCAACACGTTCAGCAATAGTAATAGCTGCAACACGACGTGGCTACAATTACATATTAAATCAGTTTATGATAATTGACAATACGTATTTTTGTAAATATAAAATAATTTAGCAAATGCAACTACAGTTTTACTATACAAAATACTTTTAATATCTAACAATTGTTGTAATATTATAAATTTTAAAATTGAATAGAAGTGATAAATTAATACTGGTCCATTGGCAATCATTCAAGATTTCAAATCATGATATAACATTAAAGAATTAAATAACTATAATATAGAAAAAAAATCTATACAGTATAGTAGTAAAAAAAATATGAAAATTAAACACTAACAATGATAATTGTAATTGTTATTATACAGGCCTGCATTAATGAGAGTGTGAAGTGTGTGAGGGGTATAAATCATTGCTACTACTACGATTTTAATGTTTTTCCATGATTATGACGTCATCTGATTTGATTTGTCAAAATATATTGTTATCGCATAACTGATAAATCGTTATCAAATCGTTCTAGTGTAAAAACTCTTATTTTCTATATGAACAATTGCATTTTAGCTTTTTTATCATTGAAGTATAAACAGGAATTAAGCCCTGTCCCGAGACTCCTAAATTTTATGTCTAAATATGGTCATTACATCACATCATGACCATATAGGCACATCATGATTATCTATGGGCATACTGTCACTGATTACCTGATAAACAGCATTAAGATTCTCACCTGCGTACAAGCTATGACACCATACCCAGCTAAATCACTCTCTAATAAATACTTGAAGGATAAGAAAAATAAAGTCTAATAAAATCAAGCAAAAAAAAAAAAAAAAAAAATAGTAGCATAGTATAAAATTTTATTCAGGAAAAGGACATTTTTAATATAATTGTGTGTAAATATAATAGTTCTTCGGGTTGACCAATGATGGGACTGGAAAATGTATAGAATTTTTTGTTTTCAAGCAATGGGACTGTTCTTTGTGTTGTATTTTCCAATATAGTAGCACCTTCAAAACTTGACATTAAAGTAATTGTTTATTAATGCACTTTACTGGATTTTCTAATGCTTTAACATATTTAATATATTATTTTATTCATTGAGAAAAGTACCGTATTTATTCTAATAAAGCCCTGTGGCAGTTATTGTTGAGAAATGTTTTTGAGGGGTGCTCATTTGAGAGAGGCATTCAAATTCCCAAATAATTTTCATTTGAAATTGAATCTGAACTTACCTGTGGAATTTGAGTTGTTTTCCCACTGCCTGTCTCCCCTATGACAATGGCTGTGTGCGTTCGCCGTATTTCAGAAAGGAATCTCTGCTTTGCTGAATAGATTGGCAAGCCCCGTCTTCTATTAGCTATACAGTTTTCATCTCCACCGTTGCCTGAGCTCCAGGAACGCTTTCTATTACCACTCACATACGAGTTCTTGTTATTCATCTTCAGACGTTTTCAATATTTATATTCAATCAAAAACTATAAAAAAGTAAATTATTAAAATTAATAATTAAGCATAGATTATGTAGGCAATGGTACGGTAACTGCCAGCAAGATATGTGTTAATTCCGAGTCCTTTAAGCGGTTAATTCACTCAAAACTGATACACTCCCCCCTCCCACTTCCCAACTTAGGCAAAACCTGAACCCACAGGCTAAGAAGATGATTTGTGAGATGTGTAGTGCCTGGATCAACCACTTGGTTCATGCATTATACAGTAGGCATTAAAGGTTTAGGCCTAATAATAAGAGAACAAATAGGAAAAAGCACAATTTTTTGAAAAGACAATTTTAAGCATGATACATTGATACAGTAGCTGTTCTAGCTAGGCCTATTACTACATTCCATAATATGGCTACTTTTTAAAATTTTTTTAATGACTTTTGTACAGTAATAAGGTCCATCATGCCCCTCCACCGGATTTACCCTTTCAGCCATCTTTAACTGCCAAACGACAACATAGTGTCTTTGCCCCTGAAGGGGCTTAGACACAAAAACCCGTTTTAGGTCCCCATCTTTTGGTCTTTTTTTGACATTCAAGTTCAAAGTTTATTTAAAATCATGTTCGCAACTTCCAAAAGAAGTTGAATTGCGTTGATTTGTACACAATAATTAAAAATACATTAGAATAAATTTTATATAAATATAGTACACAAGAAAAAAAATACATACATCCTGATTTATGAATTCATTGGAAAAAACTTGCGCCAGGGATACATACATTAAGGTGTTGTTTGGTTTAAACCACTACTAGTAACTCATTTTGAGTAACTACAGGGCTAGGACCTACAGTATTATCATTATTGCCTATATTGTTGATACTCTAGGAGTACAGTAGGCCTCAAAACCAGTCAATGAGTGGATG
Organism: Anneissia japonica; assembly: GCF_011630105.1. Classification (NCBI taxonomy): domain Eukaryota; kingdom Metazoa; phylum Echinodermata; class Crinoidea; order Comatulida; family Comatulidae; genus Anneissia; species Anneissia japonica. The sequence continues at coordinate 395,938 of NW_022742319.1, read as the reverse complement.
TCACTTTGAGCGAATGCTAATTCGAGCAGGTGCCACTTTGGAGCTGATACCATTTCAATCGAGCGAAACCCTAGATTAACTCGGACACAAAACTGTCATGAATTCAGAAATGAAATATGCGCAATTAGTAACTGTATAGGCACGCCCAAGTGCTTGTTAGTTGTCATACTGGTTGGATTTTCCAAGACTGTAGACCTAATTCAAAACATGGAATTATTATCAAAAGTACAAAAAACCTTTCAAAACCTGCATTGCAATGTATTTTCTTGTATAATTATGTGTAGGTCATATTTATGTAATCCTAGTTTTTCAAATGTTGATGTTTTAGTTTACAGTAGTAGGCATTATTAAAATAAATTTATTTCATTTGATGTCTTGTAAGTTGTATTTTTCCTTTTCCAGACAATTCTCAACATTTCTATGTTGCCTTCTGATGAGTGTTTTTATACTAAAGGCCAACTCAGACAGCGTCGGCTGACGCAGCCCGGCCCGATTTATCGTCGGGGACAGTCTTAAGCCGTTGTGAGAAATATTAAACATGTTTAATATTCTACTACGGTACTACGCGACTGCCACCGACGCACACCATCGCGTCTGCGTTTAACTCACACAGACCCGACACGACAACAAATCGCTGTCTGAGTTGGCCTTAATACCTATTATGCCAAAATGAATGAATGAAAATGTTACACAGTGCATTTTGGCATTAAAAACGAAAAAAAAAAAAACAAAAAAAAAAAACAATCTCATCATTTGATTTCGATAAATTCACCCCTATTTTTTTTTTTTTTTATAGTTTGCACTAGTGACTAGGCTAGGCCTAACTAAGCACGTCCGGCCGAAGGCTCTAGCTATCTAGGCATATCCTTGGCACTTGCCTGGCCATAACTAGGGCCCTAGGCTAGCCACTACAGACAGGGGGCTAGGCCTAGCCTAATTCATTAAACCGACACCTGATATAGCCTAGGCACCTTGTATTTTATATTGTTACAGGATGGAAAAAGTATGGCCATGATTGAGCACTCACTGAACTGAACAACAACTTGGCTATTGGCCTAGCCTAGTCTACTAGTTTCCTAGAGAAGACGACCAGCTGCCATGTTCAGTAGCCTCTCATCTACACACACGAACGCCGCCTGGTCTGCTGCGCCATTAAACATCACATTCTCCCATAATTCAACTCCTCAGTACGCGCCATTGAAGCTACAGCGCCATTGATTGGCTCGATTAATGAGCAGGAAATACAGTTACTTTACATGATTTGAATAATTAGTGATAAAACATATCAATAGCTAAATTTTTATTGAGCAATTATTATATTGTCTATCTTTTTCATAGTGTTTGACAAGACTTTTCTTAAATTTAAAACGAGTTTTATAAGAAGTAACCAATAGAATCTTTGATTATAAACATGATAGACGCATTATAATGACGTCATTTATTGGCCGGCATTTTGGAAGGTCCGTATAGCCTGCTCATTTCGTAGTTCTTTACGAAGTGTGACTTGCTTTGCTTTGGATTTTTACGATCATCTTTGGAGCATATTTCATCAAAGATGTCTTTTGATATGAATAACGAAGATGGACTGTCTGTTAGCAGGTTAAAACATTTTAAGAACAAAGGAAAAGATCAAGAGGTTTGCTTTTTTTTCTTTATTTTCAAGGGTGGTTTAGGACAAAATGAGTACAACAAACAAAACGCGCTGTTGTGATCTCTGGCTGAATGTTGTGGCGACATTATCCACATCGTGCCTTGATAAAAACACTTCTCAAGCCTAGCCTAACTAAGCCTACGTTTAGGCTAGTCAGTAAAATTGTAGCGTAGCAATTTAATCGATATTTATTAGTGAAACGATCTTACTATGTTAAATATACTTAGTATTAAGATGATACAAGGAAATTGTATAAATTATTCTTGAGGTTCGTTAATAAATAATCTTCTTATTATTAATCACGAAACAAGGAAGTTGCGACATAACCAAACCTGGCCAGTCAAACATGGTCCATGGATGGTGGATGACATAGATGTTGGGTGCTTGCTGCATGCACTACTGCTGGTAGGCCAAGGCTAGACTGTATACTGTATGTGCACTGCAAAGAACAGGGTCTAGGCCTAGGTAGTTACTCCTGACTGACGTACCTGTCTGTAGCCTACGCCTATGCCTAGTAGAAGATTGTGGCAAAAGCATATCAATTTTAAGTTCATCTTCTAGCCTACTCCAATAAATGGACAAACAGGGTTTAGGCCTATGCCTACTCTAGGCCAAATTGTTTTAAAGGATCTGTCTTGAACTTATACTTATCCCATCTCAATATTTAATTAATGGCTGTGGCTAGAGATACGGTACCGTATTTCTACTTCAATTTGCTAAAGGTACGGTAAATATCATTACGTCACCATCACCAAATGAAGTACCAGAATGTGCGTGATGTCATTTTTCAAGACTGACATTGCATTGCAGATCACCCGGGTATTGCTAAACCCCGCAAATCTCCAAAAACACAGTGCAAACCCCATCCAAACCTTTTGATAATGATTGAATCACATAGTATAAGACTCAACTTGGTATCTCAATAAAAAAAATCTTAATTTTATGTTTGTCACAACCTATTTTTGGGGTAAAAAGACCATTTTTTGTATAAGAAAATTGCTAAACCCCTCAAAACACAGTGCAAACCCCATCCAAACCCTATGATAGTGATTGAATCATGTAGTATAGGACTCACTTGGTATCTCAGGAAAAAAAAATTATAATGTTCCATTCGTAACAACCTACTTTTTTGGTAAAAAACAATTTTTTGTATAAAAACATTGCTAAACCCCGCAAACCTCCAAAAAACACCGCAAACCCCATCCAAACCCTGTGATAATGATTGAATCACATAGTATAGTACTCAACTTGGTATCTTAATAAAACAAATCATAATTTTATGTTTTTGGGGTAAAAAGGCCATTTTTTGTATAAAAAAATTGCTAAAACCCGCAAACCCCCCAAAACACAGTGCAAACCCCATCCAGACCCTGTGATACTGTAGTAACTGTAAAAATGCAATTTCACCACATGCCGGCCACCACATACAGTACTGTACATTACAATATGTAAACATGTAAAAAATGTACTAATTAGTAATAGTTGTAAAAGCTGATTACAGTGAAGACTGTAATTTGTCGTTTCTTTGGATATTCTGTCTCAATATACAGTACTCTAAGTAGTTGTTTAAAAAAAATATGTGCATTTGTTTTCTATGTAGCGTATTTGTTACCTACTGTAATTGATGGAGAGGGGAGTATAGATACTGCTCACCTTTCACAGTTCTTCTTCCATTGCGAAAAAGCTCAAGTACTCTTTCTGGTTTTCTTTGTTACTATTGTTTGAGATCTACAGTAGCAACAATTACTGTACTTTGAATTCTGTGGAGTTGACAATCTGGTGTTAAATCCCAGCTTCCTAATCTTTGATGTTAGTGAAAACATCAACTCTGAATATTTATATATGGCATAGGCCTACAGTACAGTATAATTCAGTGATTACTGTGATCTAAACTTTAAAGATAATACATCTCCATTACTTTAAACTGCAGCAGTGGCTTCTAGAAAGTGCAGAATTGAAAGCTTTTAATACTCTACCAGAACATTAAAAGACTAAGTGTTATTAATTTTACCAACTGCTTGAAAATTATTTATTTTTTAAAAATTGATATTTAATACGATATGAATACAAAAATGCAAAAACGTAGCACAAGGCTAAAATTGTCTGTACAGTCAGGCTTGAACTAAATGACCTCACCTCACCTCCCCCCCTTCTTTTGGAAAGTTAAAAAAAGAAAAGAAAGAAAGAAAAAGAAATAATTGATCACCCAAAATGTCGCAGAGATTATTTCGGGAGTCTAGAAAACAAACATTTTGTGGGCCCCAATTTCAACCCAAATTTTATCCCCCTTTTCGGACATCACTGGATCCGCCCCTGAATGTCATAACACACACACACACAGTGGCTTCCAATTACATAACCCACACTCAATATTAACAACAAACAATATCCGACTACATCAGTCCAGAGCTTAAAAGTTTGGCAATACTTACTACAGTAGGCTAGTTTTGTTTTGAAATGTGTATGATTCATTGAAGTTTGTCATGTCAGAATTAGTCGATGGGAATTCTTCGTGACTAAACAGTGTTGGATAAGGTAAATTTCCTCCTCTTTGGGCCTTAGTCATCAAAATTCTACTTCCTATAAACTTAAGTTGTATGCCAAACCTTTTTGCAAGTAAGCCATAGGAAAATTTCAGTAGCGTATATACAGTAGTTAATAGTAAATAACTGTAACTCTTTTGTTTGTGTTGGAACATGGCCAGAAATCAGGCTCTACCTGTATCAAACCACCATTACCATGATAATACATATTATTTGATTGCAGCATACTACTATTGTATATTACCTGTTTAACTGATTTGAATTTTATGTATAGTTTTTTAAATTGGATAGATTGTAAAATGAGTATTTATTGCTGTATACAGTAGGTCAATTAATGAAGGTACTGGTATTCTCCCACTGAGAAAGTATAGTTATTTTAAAATTTAACTGTAAATAACTTATCCTATGTTACTGAAGCAGTTGCATTAATTTTGATTGGTGACAACCTTGGTTACAATTAAGTGTTCAAACAATTGAAGTAGATACTGTATACAGTAAATGTTTTGAATACAACAATAGTCTGTCTTTATCTACTTCAAAATTAAAAACAAAATATTTGAAAAATAAAAAAAGAAAAGGATTAAAAAAACTGTTTATTATTTTACTTTTAGGAAATGAGAAGACGTCGAAATGAAGTTACAGTTGAGCTAAGAAAAAACAAAAGAGTGGAAGCAATTTTAAAACGAAGGAATGTCCCTGAACTTGAACCAGGAGAAGAAGATGATGAAAAACCAGTGGTAATATCTATTATTCATTCCTATTCCATTATATGATGTAAAAATCAAGTTGATTGTTTTTTTTAATTTTACTTTTTAATTTATTTACTGAAGATTATACTGAGGTCATTGTGCACTTGTTACACAAGTTTAAGCATGGTACATAGAGTATCTGTCTGGTACAAAAGAAAGTATTTTAATAAATAAATTTGAAGCCCTTATTTTTAATATTTATTTTTTTTTCATTTTATTTACTATTTTGACCAACATGTGCAGTTCGCTCTTCTAATTTATTACAGTAAGTCCACTTTGGGACCTGAAATTGTTGGTGTGGTCTTGGGGTTCAGTCTCCAATTAGAGGGTTAGCTTTGTGTTAAAAGATTGATGGTTTTTTATTTGGTTCTTTAAAAATGTATGTAAAAAATTTAAATGCTGGACAGGGATAACAGGAAAAACAAAAACAAAAAACAAACATTAATTTTGTATGATTAAATACAGTACAGACACAAATTATCGCTTCGTATCTGTGCGTAACCTCTTGTAATCTGCTCGTAGGTACATTTTAAACGTAGCTACGAACCACTACGAAGGTCATTGTTATTTTAATTAGCTTTGCAATGATCATAGGCTGGATTGTCGGCCTGATAAACAATGCGTAAACAATACTGAAATATAGTTTACCAGCTTTCAACACGTGAGCAATGTTGCAATTTACTAATAAACAATGTTAGAACTTTATTGTTTTGTTATATCCTACCTTATTATTAGATCGATCATGTTTTAAAACTGCGTTTAGTTCGCTAGCTAGGTAACCTAGTGGAAATTCAGTGTGTTCGAATTTCGATGTCATTTAGGCCCACGTATACGACGTACAGCCTTCATTTTCCCCTATAGAGGAGGAGAGCAGACAATAATTATACGGGTAAACTTTCCAATTCGGAGAATTCTCCTTTATATTTATTATTTATCTTACTAAATCAAGACTACAAAATATTATTTGATGAACAATCTTTTCACATGTGTGTATTGTCATAGAGGACATCATTTTTTGACATTTAAAAGAGGTAAAATAATTGTAAGTAAAAAATAGCTAGACCTAGGCCTATGCTAATTAATTAAAAAAAAATAATACAGCAGTACAAACAAGTTCCTGTCGTGGACAGCGAGTGGAAGAGGAGACTCCCAGGAAGTCAAGTGTACGTTTTTCTTCTTGAAAAACAACTCCATACTTTAAATTAACGGTCTAAACTCGTGCTTGTCATTCACAAAATAATTATCAATCAATACATTGTTTATTCCAGTAAGCTACAGCAGTCTTTCTGCACATACAAATAAACAACATGCTTTTGCTTCGTAGGTTCGCTTCGCGTAGCCTTGCTTATTGTTTATATCAGGCTACGATGTATCTACGAAGCCTGCGCGCAGGTAAAATTGCAATAGTTTGTGACGGTACTGCACAGTGGTACCATACGACATTATTGTACAGTAGCATTTGATTTTACACTTTTCCAACCAAAGTCAGTGACAAGATGATGGCTACTGAGGACAAAATTGTAAAATAAAAATTAACTGATCTTAATGATGATCGATGGAAATGGTATATTTAATGATTATAATTATGCTTGTTGATTCATTTTACTGATTTAATTTTTCTGTACTTTTTGAGTGATGTACAGTATATTTAAGTGTTTATATTAAATTTTAAGGACATATATTTGTAATTACTAGATGGGAGTGGTTCTCTGACATTGTTATAGTAATTAAGTTTACTTAGAGACCAGAACTTCCCATCCAGCTGTCTTGATTGCCAATAAAGAATAAGAATAAGAATATATCACCATGAACCAAAAGTACATATGTGCTTACTCAAAAACACATAAGGTGATCATTTGTTTACTTTCAAGGTTTACCAGTACTTATAACTTTATCTGAATTTTCTCTCCTTAATTACCAGAATACAGATCTAGAAAGTATTGTACACGATGCTAAAAGTCCAGAACCAGAGGTACAGTTAACAGCTATCCAAGCTGCTAGGAAACTACTATCAAGTGACCGTAACCCACCTATTGATCAACTCATAGAATCTGGTATCTTGCCTATCCTAGTACAGTGTCTTACAAGAAATGACAAGTAAGTGTCTATTGTATAATGTTATACTGTATTGTTTTATTGTAAGTTTCTGCTTATATCATTAAAAACAGAAAAGTATTGATACAGTACTGTTCAACATGAAAAACATTATACAATGTCTTGCTGATGCTCATGGAAAATTTAGTAAAATGCACAATGTCAAAAGACAAGTAGTATTGAAAGGATTATTACAATATCAAAACAACAATTGATCCTTAAATCTGATGTGAATTTGTTTCATTTCATTCCCAACAGCAAGTACCTTGTGTTTGCCAAAATGTAGGATGATCTTAAAGATGTTAAAATTTAACAAAATGAAACACAAATTAAGTAATTTAAACTTTTACCTTTAACCCCTCAGCTTGACACAATATTTTCTTATATACCTAGCTGATAATTGTCAATATGTATGTTTGTCTTACAGTCCATCTCTGCAGTTTGAAGCTGCTTGGGCTCTCACAAACATTGCATCAGGTACTTCGACACAGACACAAGCTGTAGTACATGCTGGAGCCGTTCCGCTATTTTTACAACTACTGGATTCATCACATCAGAATGTATGTGAGCAGGCAGTCTGGGCACTAGGCAACATTATTGGTGAGCTGATTTTATATATATTTAATTAATTTTGTGTGTGAATAATGCATAAACTAAGAAGATATTTAGTGTCAACAGTTATATCATGTTTATTTTTTTATTTTATATTTTACCCACCACCATGATTATCATGATTACTGCCACCACCACTGTCATAACCACCATCATCATCCCTCACACTGTCATCAGAGATGTCACCACCACCATCATCACAATCCCCACCATCGTTATTGTAGTCGTCGTTGTCATCATCATTGTGATAACCATTGTTTTTGTTTTTATGTAGGTGATGGTCCATCATGCAGAGATTATGTGATCAGTCTCGGAGTTGTGGAACCTCTCCTTAAGTTCATTAACCCCAATATCCCACTGTCCTTCTTACGCAATGTCACGTGGGTGATTGTGAATCTATGCCGTAATAAGAACCCACCTCCACATATTGAAACGATTCGACAGATACTCCCAGCCCTCTATGCTCTCATTCAACACAGAGATGTAAATGTAAGTTTACATTTGACATCTTTTGTATTTGAATTTGGTCCTTGTTAAATCAGATTTGAATATATGCAAATAGCTTTATCAGAGACACATACACATTGATTTTGCTTTTAAGTGGGTTTTAGAGAAGAATTAGTCGAGGAATTCTCTCTGTTTGGGGCATGCAATCACTATAAAGTACATTGATTTGGTTAAATTGTGTTTTGTATAGTAGGCCTACATATTCAGATAGATTCAGATATCATTTATTGTCATAAGGCAAGCCATATGAAATAGATTTACAAACTTGGAATTAGGAATAAGGACAGTAAAACAGACAACACTTACAATGCATTACTATTACTGAAATTAATAATTTGAATTTAAGAAAAAAACACAGTAACTCCGAAAAGAGAGACATTTTGAAGATTTTTTATTTAAAACTAATTAGAATTAATATTGAATCCTGGTTTTTTTATTTGAGTTTTATAGATGCAGTTATTAATTTAATTCAGTGTTGGTAGACATAGTGCAGTCAACGGTCTATATTATTAATATTATTAATAATTAGATTTTTTAGGTTGTCACTGTGGAGGCATAGTAACATTATTACTGACGCCGTCATTTTCATTAATTTCAATAGATTTTGGTAGACACAGTGTGGGCATTGTCATACCTGACAGATGGAGGCAATGAGCAGATTCAGATGGTAATTGAATCACTTGTTGTTCCAATGCTAGTTCCTCTGCTCAGTCACACAGAAGTCAAGGTACAGGTATGTATCCACCATTTGTTTTCATAGTTTTGTATAAATTAGCATTTGTCATAAATGATACTGTTAGCAAATTAGTAAGTCGCCTTGGATTTGATGTATTCATACAGTAACATCTCCCAATTACGAACCTCCCAATTACAAACTATCAATTTTACGAACCCAATTTGCAGTGATGACGTCATTACGAACAATCATTTTTGACTACAAAAACGCTTTGAACTCTCTCAATTACAAATTTTCTCATTTACGAACTCTGTTCGGATGGAGGAATACGTAATTGTTATTGTACTACAAAGTACTTTTGTGTGGTGTAGACTCCTTGTGTTTATTTTTAACAGACATTGAAGATGTAATTGAATTTTTCAGATTTTTTCTATTTGGATTGTAATGTATTAATATTTTATTTTTACCAGGATGCTTTTCTTTTGTTTTTTATAAAAGACAAGAAAAGATTATTTGTATTCGTAGTTAGGCTACCATCCCTCACTCCCACCACCACATGGAAATTAAAGTATGTTCAAAACCACTGTAATATTGCTTTCAGCAAATAAAATGGTTGAAAGTAGATTTGAAATTCTATATTTTTTATGCTAAAATTTTGGTGTTTTGTTGATTTATCTCTTAGTCAAGATTGTTACCCCTGTTTTTGGTTGTGAATGAAATCAATTTAATAAAATGAAAAAAAGAACTATTCCAAAAGAACTATCTAAATACACTTTTGTTTTTTGTTTTTGTTTTTGTTGTTTTTTTTTATTTAAAAAAAGAACTATTCCAAAAGAACTATCTAAATACACTTTTGTGTTTTTTTTAAATTTTTTTTTTGTGCTTAAAGACGGCAGCATTGAGAGCAATAGGAAATATAGTGACGGGAACCGATGAACAGACTCAAGCTGTGTTAAACTGCAATGCCCTCAGTCACTTCCCAGGATTACTCAACCACACAAGAGAAAAGATCAATAAGGTATGCATTGACAGAAAAGGGAGTCCCCTTCATTCCTGTTTTTAATAGTGCATTTTATTTTCATGAATTAGAAACCTGTTATTAATTAATTGTTATTGTTGTTTTGTTAATTGCAAATTAAAAACCACCAAGAAATAAGGTAATTATGGAGTCAAATAAATGCAATGAACATAATAAAAAAAATTATAGTAATAAACCAGCATTCTTCTCAAAATCACCTGCATATCTCGATTTTATATTTTTATTTTGTTCTTTTGCCTATTATTTTTATGTTACATAATAGCTACAGTACCTAAATTTCATTTTTATTATTAGCTAAATTACATACAGTAGGTTCTGATAAAAGATAGAAACAGTGAAGTTACATGCATGCTCTTCCTACAGTACATTGGGGTGATGTTTTTTCTTTATTACACATTCATAATAAGTACAATTAAAATTTGATTGTAATGTTTTACTAACCTTCTTTTTATTTTATCAAAATTTGAATCAAGAAATAAGACTAAAATGTATGAGGTCTGTATTATCATTTTAAATTGTTTATTGGCTTGTGCTTATTTTAATCAAGAAACAAGTCTCTGGAGTAAGTCTGCTACTTACTTGTACACAAGGAAGATAAAGAATATGCACTCAGAGTACCGCTGTGTAGACACACTTTCTTCAGAGCTCGCAAGTAAATGCGACCTGTATTTTGACCTTAATAATTTTCAAAAAATAAATACCTACAAATAAGTGCCAAAATAAAATTTCCTGTGATATGTAAGCCTTTGTAGACACGATGTTTTCATAATTGTTTACAATTTCCAAAAGAAAATATATGCAAAATAACTGTTAAGTGACAGCGAAGTGGTGACTATCACTTCCGGAAAATTTGCACAGTTACTTCTAAGCTTTGAACTAGTTGTCCTGGGTAAACATCGTGTGGACAATCATCGGAAGTAAAATGCGCGTAAAATTTTACGTTTGTCGTAACTTTACTTCAGACAGAAGATTGTCTGAACATAACTGCTATGAGTTATCTATGATCTTAAATGTTTATTTTCTGAAGTGATGTTATCATTTAATGGGGTGCATGTAATTTGGACTTTTGGACATTATACAAATAGAGTACACAACAGATTCAACTGATTGTATTGGGGCTAAAGGAATATCATTTGCAATAACTTATCAATTAATTGGTCAACTCTTGAATGATGATAACAAACTCAATGTATAGTATAGTATAGTCACTTTATTCACGAAAACTTACTCAATAATTCTTACTGTTCTACCATAAGACCGTGATTAAAACACCATAACTACCAGAACAACAGGTTAATAAAAACATCAAAATAGCAAATACATCATAAAAACACTTAAAAACCATCCTAAAAAGCTTAAAATATAACTCAAAGAAAGTTAAATGTTTAATCAAAAAGCCAGAAACAAGTCATAAAAGACAGTGAAAAAAATTGTAGGCAAAATGCGCAATAGATTATTATTATTATCACCATTATTGCCAAAACCATTATTAATATTATTATTCATTATTATTTTGTTATCATTTAGTACACAACACATTAGGCACGGAGCGTTTTGGAGATTTGTTGATTGTAGTTAAGAGAATTCCATAAAGAAGAACCTCTATATGATATGCTTCTCTTTTTAGCATTAGTATTTGGCTTAGGAAGTTCAAGCTCTTTTCCACTTCTCTGTAGATCATATTTACATCGGGGTTTATAAGCAAACATAGTTTCTATGTATGGAGGAGCCAGGGAGTTTAAAGCTTTATACATAAATATACTAGTGGCTTTGCCCTCCGGTGCAAAAATTTATCCAAACCCAAATCTGAAAATATTGTTTCAGTTGGAGTATACCGACTTGCACCAGTACAAACATGCGCTGCTCTATTTTGGAGCTTTTGCATTTTTTCGCTTAGGGTTTTCCCGAAATTACCCCAAACAAGACTGCAGTATTCAAAGTGAGGGAAAACAATTGTGTTATAAAGTACATTAAGGCAATTTTTTTTGGGACAAAATCTCTTGCTCTTTTTATGGCAGAAATGCCACTGGAGATTTTTGAACAAACAGCCTTCATATTATCAACCAAATTCAGATTTTGGTCGATGACCACCCGTAAATATTTACATTTGAACACTCTTTTTAGTTGATCTCCATTGATAGAAATGTTTAAGTTGGCATCATCTGCTTTCCTCAGTTTTTGGTGTATGCCCAATAACATAAATTCACATTTATTTGCATTTAATGTAAGTTTTGATTTATCTAACCATTTATTTATATAAAATAGATCATTGTTTAATATATTAACTATATCGTCAGTTGACCTAGATGAATAATACAGTGCTGTATCATCTGCATACATATTTATAGTGCAAAATTTAGTTTGCAATGATAATGGCAGGCCTCGCGGAAAAAAAAATGTTTTGTGTCTCAACTGAAAAATATGATAAATGTCTTTAGCACCAATCGTTGTACTAACCAAAACCCAACAAAAGTATTATAGAAAAACAATGTAAAATGCATCTAGAGAAATGCTTGAAGCCTCTGACTGCTTGTCATGGTAGAGCATTTTTCCCAGTACTGCCAAGTTGATTTTTTATTTTCTTTTTTGACAATCATAATTTTTTATTTTTGTTATTTTATGTTTTAATTCATAATAAATATTGTAATACATTGTTTTTATTTTAGTAAAATGTGTAAGTTTTTATGTCTGGTAAGCAGGTAAAATGGGCCTTTCATTCAATATTTTAATTGTTTTGTTCATTTTGTTTAAATGAAGATAATCAATTGTTGATTAGATAATTGTATGGAAAAAAAGACAGGAAATAAATGCCATTAATATAAACAACAGGTTACCAAAAGATCCACGGATTAGTTGTAGATATGAAGATGAGGATTGTGAGGCCATAATTGCTTTAATGTTTCATTCTTTATTAGGACATTGTAAAGAATTAACTAAATCCAAGATAACAATAACAAACTAGCAGAAGACTTGCACTGAAAATTGAAATGATGATGAAAAGCAGGTAGACATGCAGTACCTATGTCATGACAATCTATCAATCCACAATAAAGAAACAACTCGTAATGAAAAAATATTCATGTAATAGATCACTATAAGTCAAGTCAAATTTATTTACCAATAAATATACATATTTTCTCATATACAAGTTATAAAACATAAAGTAGAATGGAGCTGAAAAATAGTGTAAATACTAATCGAGTCCAGCCAACTGTACAATTTTATACCAAATTACTAAAGTCATTATTTTGCTAAGATTGTTTTATGCTTGTGTTTTTCAGGAGGCTGTGTGGTTTTTATCAAATATAACTGCTGGAAATCAACAGCAAGTACAACAGGTTATTGATGCTAATCTCATCCCTCGTGTTATTAATCTATTAGAGTTTGTAAGTATTTTATTTTCGGTGTTCATTTTTGGTAGGCTCAATGCTATCTCCAAGGTCTTGTCACACCATAATCCCTTTTCACATCGTCTTAGTTACCAATTTTCATTTAATTTATTGTCTCAAAACCATTAAAATTTGCAAGAATAGAAACAGCAAGGAACAAGCAATAAACAAATATGAAACAGGGCACCCCAAAAGGGAACCAAAATAATTGTTGATACAAATGCTTATAATATAAAATTGTGTTTATATATAAAACATTTAAAGTTCAAAATTAAGAAAATCTGTTTTTCATTAACAAGTACAGTAGATATTACATCCATTTTTGCAAAGTTAGAGGAAGAAATTATAAGACTTAAATAATTCACTTTATACCTGCGAGATGGTTGTGAGAGTTTTTAGATAGTCCGTGGAAAAGCACTCAAATTCTTTTTACCCTATTGTATAATTATTAATATCTGATCATATTTTTAAATAAGCCCAAAAATACTCTATTCACTTTGGTGTTTGCATTTCTTTCTGAAATATCCTTGTAAACAAATAAGGTACTCTATTCAATGCTGTGCATCGAACAGTGACGTGAGTGGGCCTAGTTTTATTCCATACACCAAGGCATAAAGGGTGCCACCATAATGAAATTTATTCCCATCAACTGTAATGGAACACGAACAAACATACAATATTTTTATGTAGATCATCACTTCCAGGTTCTTCCCTGAACCCCTAGGGCGAGAGTTTGTGTTCTGGCAACCATTGCCAGCGACTTATGTGCAATAAAGGTGTGGACGTGAACTCACTTCCGTGGTGCCCTGAGTGAACACTGTCGGATGTGACCTCGAGTCCATGGCAGTGAACGTGTTGAATGCTTGATGTTTTTTATTATCAATAATCATCAACTTCAAAGCAACTTTGACACCTACAGGGTTTGGTTATTTTTCATTGTAGGGTGAATTTCAAACCCAAAAGGAAGGTGCCTGGGCAATTAGTAACCTAACAATCAGTGGAACGCGAGAGCAGATTCGCTATTGTATTGAACACGGTGTAGTGGTACCACTGTGTAACCTGCTGACAGTTAAAGACACTCAGGTCGTTCAGGTCGTCATTGACGCTATCAACAACATATTAAAAGCTTCTGGTGAGCTGAGTCAGCAGGTTATCCATACTATTGAAGAGTGCAAAGGTAAACATTGCATTTTTTTATTCAATATTTTTAATCATATATTATTTTACAATGATTTTCAAACTATAATTTATGGTTAGCCATCTGTATAAGTGTTTAAATGAAATTTAGTATAAATTGTAGTTCTTACAGCAATTATCGTTTATAAAGGTGCAATAACCCATAACTCAACCGTCATTGTGCTGAATTGTACATGGGTGTGATACGCGACTATTATAGTCAGCCATAGAGAGGCGCTTAGTAACTCCATGTTGACACATGATTCCTCTATGTCAGAGGCTGAATTAAACCTTAGCATTGGTTTAGTCTCCTACTTTTCCACATAAAAATGCAATGGTACTCATGTACCAATTCTGATATTGCTGTTTCCACACCCCCCCCCCCAACCCCGTTTGAAAAATTCTGGATCCACCTCTGCTTAGCGGCGTCCCTCCCTTGTCAACTTAAGAATAGCCCATTTGTGACAGAAAACAATTGGTAGGCAACAGTGTTACCACACAGTAATGAATCATATAATACAATCCCAAGTAAATAAAATTGGATATTTTTTACATACACTTTGTTGTACTGTATACCATTGACTGCCAATTCTATTATGTTTTTTGACTTTGTAGGATTGGATAACATTGAAGCCTTACAACACCATGAGAATGTTGAGATTTACAAGATAGCTTATGAAATTGTTGACACCTATTTTTCAGGAGATGCCCACCCCCCCCCCCCCAACCCCGTTTGAAAAATTCTGGATCCACCTCTGCTTAGCGGCGTCCCTCCCTTGTCAACTTAAGAATAGCCCATTTGTGACAGAAAACAATTGGTAGGCAACAGTGTTACCACACAGTAATGAATCATATAATACAATCCCAAGTAAATAAAATTGGATATTTTTTACATACACTTTGTTGTACTGTATACCATTGACTGCCAATTCTATTATGTTTTTTGACTTTGTAGGATTGGATAACATTGAAGCCTTACAACACCATGAGAATGTTGAGATTTACAAGATAGCTTATGAAATTGTTGACACCTATTTTTCAGGAGATGTAAGTAATGACAAAAACCAATTATAATTTTTTTTTAATTATATTTTTTTAAAATTGTTTTTATATATATTTTTTTTGCTATTACTGTACTGTTGTTTTTGTTATTTGTATTACTGGTATTCTTATTACTGTTATTATATCATAACATTTTTATTTTAATTAACTGTAAAAATATTTATTGCCAAGGCCCACCAACCCAGGTTTGAACATATATAGAGTATTTTCGGTACTGGCAATGCACTGTGGCTTCTGCGGATCCCTGGGGGCTCAGTCCTGATTTCCAGTTTCAAATTTGAAATTAAACAAAAAGGACAATTTCATTTAATTTTAATTTATACATTTAATTTTAATTTATATATTTATGTCAATAATATCAATGAATTTTTTTCTATCTTAGCTTACTGATGAGGACCCTGCTCTTGCCCCAGAGACGGAACCCCAAGGATTTCAGTTTGAGGCAAGCGCTGCGATACCACAGGAAGGATTTAAGTTCTAAGTGAATGATAGGCAAGACGAACAGAAACATAGACAGGAAACAAATTTACGAATGTCGCTAGTTATCTCCACTTGACACTTCTCGAGGAGAGTTCCTCTCGTTTTCAAAAATACTGGTTATTCTCTGGTATCCATTTAAAATATGCTCAACTGGAGCAGCTGTGTGTGAGAGTAGCCATGTGATGATGATCATGTGAGAAGTAGATGCTGACCATGTGACATGCCCAAGTGGCAGTCATGTGGTGCCACACTGCAACCATGTGCCACCTGTGGTTGTGTAATTAGAATGTGACAGTGTGCTAGTGAGAGAAAAAAAAATAAAATAAGAAGTTTGTCTGCGAGTGTGACGAGACAAGATATGTCTGAGGATCAAAACGTGCACAGCGCCCTCCCGTGTTGGTGGTGCAGTGTGTGCGTGAGAAGATGCGTGACAGTTAACGTGAGATCGGATGCAAGTTAATTAGCTCCAGCTTCAAGTAAGTGATGATGGTAGCTACTGATACTAAAGCATTGGCTTAATGGTCGGCCTACCCACAGGCCTTGCCAAAGCTTCCAAATGCTAAAATCATTTCAAACCTTATAACATGTGTACATATTTTTTTTTTATAGTAGAAGAAATTAATACAAAACAGAAAGAAATTGGTGAATTAATGAATTATTTAATTCTGTTAAATTATAGTAACCTGATCAGAATTCAATATGTACATGCAGTATACAAACTCAAGTAAATTTTAATGAATAAAAATGTTTCATAATTCCTACATGACCATGACTATCTTTGGGGAGATAAAACATACAATAATAAATAACATCCTCATTTAGTCTTTAGTCTATACATAGTACGTTACATATTGGCTTTTAAACAATGTTCCATCCATAATATACAAACTATTACCATAAATGTTAACATCACTAGTTTGCCCTTAAATACTTCTTAAAACAATTTAAGAAAAAAAAAAAAAAAATTTATAAATTTAGCTGTTAAATATTTCTCCCTCTGTGGTGTTCCACTCGCCTCTATTATGCCTCCCTCTGTGCTGCTTTGATTGGAGTGAAAACAGAGTTGAGATACACATTTTGTGAAAGCTATTTTTATTGCAAACCTCTGTATGCTTAAGCAACTTTTCATTGTTTTCCAAGATTCATGACATTTACGTAATACAGGTTCCTTGAGATTCCGAAAACTATTGAATAAACTGGTCCACATTTTGTTATATATACTTCATAAATTCATGTTGAATGCTGTTAAATATATATTTAAAAAAATACATTTTAGACAGAAAAACTGATTATCGGATTACATTTTAACAATTAGAGCATATAAAGAACCAGTTGCTATATGGGATTTAATTGGCTCGGAATATCAAAGTATAATTGAATAATACTTGTAAAATTTATCCAGTACTAATAATGATTCAATAGTCAATAAAAATAGATATTGACCAGCACATAAAATGTATAATGCAAGTGTTAACTAAACAAATAACTGCTTGCAAAAATGTATTATTTCAATATTTAATAAGTCCATACTTATGCTATTCTGAAGCTTGTTAGATTATTAAAAATAAACAATCTACCCCCTCCCCCTAAAAAAGATGCAACACCAAACTTTTACTTCCAACTTACCCAGCAAGTGTACTCGATAATGGAGTTTCCCACCTTTCATTTAAGGGTTGGCTCCAGCAATAATAATATAATGGCTTACCTTAAATATCTTTTTTTAATGCAAATCATATACAGTATGAACATAGCAAGTTTACTCCCTTTAGATCACCTAACAATTTTTCCAAGAGTTTGTATTGGGATAGTAAGGATCAGTAACTTATTTATTGGGCGTTACTCCATTAACTTAACATGGTTTTGGGTAGAGTCTCCATTCAAGTTGTAGGGATCGTATAGAATTATGCCATATGTCTGTAGGCTAAGAAGCTAAGAAGTAGGCATGTTAGTAATATTGAATGTGTTTTAAAAAACTGAAATTGATATATGCTATCAAATTCCCCAGTTGTTGTAAATTGGTTATATTTTGAAAGGTTCATATATAGAAGGAAATTAGTAAGCAGATAAATTTGGAGAGCTTGTAAGCTGTAAGTTACTGAGGGTTTTCTGGGAAGTGGGTTTGCAGGGGTACAAATGTAATGGTGCCCCATGCTGGGAGGGAAATACAGGCTATAGATTTTCTGGGGTTGCTGTTGATTGCTTGTAGATTGGGGAAATGGGTGATTTTAAACTGGGATTTTTATTCCATAGTAATGGGAGTTAAAAAGTAAATGTACTCTGCTTTGGTGTATTTAATAAGCATTACACTGTATAATGACATCTATAGCAGTGTTAACATTTAGTTTATGGTTTTTCATTTTATGAAATTAAACAAATCTAGAAGTACTCATCTTCTTATGCCTTATTCAGTTAATAGGAAAAATAGTTTCAAAATGTTATTCCTATTTTAGAATGCTTTTATGATGATCTTAACATTTTAAACTCTCAAAGGAGATTTTACATGGTGGCCTCATGTATTTTTGTGTGCAATTTTTCTGTTATTTTATTAGTGACAATGTGGTTTCATATTACATTTTTGTTTTTATGTTGATAAATGTAGAGGAGGACATCATATTTTTTTTAATTCTGTGTACGGATCTTTTTTAATAGTTCTTGTATGGTTTTTTTTAATTTTTTTTAATGAAACGTGAACATTGTTTGCAACTCTCTTTTTGAGTCAGTGGTGGAATTATGCACGATAGAGATAGGTGGTGCCATTATCTATAATTGTAATTAATTGTTGATCTGTTAAATCAGAGATATATGGGGAAAAAAAATATATATAAATGTTATTACGTCCTAAAATGAGGACAGACCCCAATTCCCCTCCTTCAATCTAAAAATTCTGCCACTTTTCTTTTTCTATTTATGATTCCACCACCGATTCAACGGTTCTTGTCAAATTTAGTCAATGATATGGATCTTTGACGTGGGTAAAAAATTATTGAATTGAAGGGCTCGGATGAGCAGCATTTAATATTTTAGAATCTATTTCACATTTAGTAGCATGTAGTGAAGTGTCCAAGCTTGTGTTCTTTTCTAGCAAGGTCATTCATTTACAGAATGCTCAATTTGTCCATTTACTGCAGCTTATTAGCATAACATTTTTTTCGTTGTAATTTTATATTCTCTGTTATTGCACCGGCTACTAAATTATGATTTGTGTTTTAATGTTAACTAATCCACAGCATGCGCCAATGCTGCAAAATGATCTTTCACATGAAGTGCGCCACCAACGTTTCAGACCTTTGCTCCACATTTGTAAAAGTAATAATTGAAAGCAAACGGATATTAATTTAAATTGCATATTGCTGGACACGCTATCATTTCCTAACTTTTTTTTTGTTATCATTATGTTGGTAAAGAGAGACACTGTATTTTTTTCATGCCTCATGTAGAAATACTAATAAATGTTTAACCCACAGAATGTGTAATGCGTCATAGTGTTGCTTGTGTTTAGAATTTTTTACTTAAGATTTTCTTGTTTCATTTATAAAATAAAGTCGGAACTGAAATAAATAAAATACAATAATGCCCTTGTAGAAAAACTATATGAAAGAATGAAAGATACTATACCATGGTTCTTGTGAACCAGACTAAAAAGTATTAAATATTTAGTAGGCTAGTAAGTAAACAAAGTACTAACTCAATTAAATTAACACTACACTTCATTTTCAGAATATTACGTTCGTTTTTATCATACAGTATTAACAACTGTATAAGATATTTATGCTGTTAGCATATGTTTCCCCTTCTGTGTACAAACTCGGTTTAAACCGACACATCACATCCACCCAAAGCCACAGCATTATATTACTTGGTATATAGCTATTATTCTATTCCATTCTACATGCTTGGCGCGTGTCAGGCCCACCTCAATAGAAACAAATCCAAAACATGGAAATGGGGAAAAGGAACATATTTATTACTTTGCATCACGTGCACATTTTAAATTCGTATTTTGCCGATGTCAAAGTTAAATGAACTTGTAGTTGAGCCTAAAATAGCTTAGAGGCATTTCCGTTTCCTAAATGCCACAGTCTGTGGCTGTTTCAAAATGCCACTGTACTGAACCTCATCCCTTCCCCCCCACCTTAATGAATTTACTTGCTAGAACTCAGTTCTTGAATCGCTGCGTCAAAATCAAACAATACCATACCTCAAAATTGACAATAAATGTAATTATGGGTATTAGCATATTAGGAATGAGAAATTACTAATTACAGGATTGGCGCGGTCTAAAGTGTGAAAATACATGTCATGTGGAAATGGATTTGATTAAAATAGTGATAGTATAAATGGCCGGGGAGGGGAGGAATCGTCAGTATTACACCTTTCTTTACGACGTACACTATATTCAATACCTCCCAGTCTGTACCAGAAATTAGGGCGGCTCAGCTTCGCCAAAGGGGGAAACTAAAACAGATAGCTTACTGAGTGTTTGCTATGTAAACAGCCGTGGGTAACCGGTAGTGTATAACGGAGGATGAGAGACAAAAGCCTTAATAAGCTTATTAAAACCTGTAAGGCGATAGTGTAAATTTAATCATTAGGCAAAGGGAACGGCGTGAAAAGATTCGTGTAAATTCAATTACGTATTTCTTTTGAGGTTGGCCGCTTGTCATCCCGTTCTTTAATTTTGAGTAAACTGTTTCTTGAACGCAAGTAATGATTAGATCAAACTTAGAATAGGGGGAAATCTTGGTTTTAAACACTGTTATTAGGTACAATCACATTATTTTACGTAGGGCCGGTACATTTGAGAGCCAGTATAAGTCTTACTTTGTGAATTCCATGTTGACCATTCTATATCTTCGTAGGCATAGGCATTAGAGTCTATCCAATTAATCAACTACCATAGTTAGTAGATTTAGTGGTCTTGCCCCGTGAGTTACAGTTCTGGTATTCAGACTTGTAACATTTTGGTATCTCTATACCTGTGTTGAATTAAAGCGAACCAATACATAACGCAAGTAGCAGCGTTACAGTGAGTTAACCTATCACTTCTCTTGGTTTCCATCTGGGACAACTGGTTTCATAGACAAGCTGTATGAATTAAGGGGAGGATCCAAAAATTGGGAACATGTCCCTCCCCATCCCGTTCCGCCACAACATTTTATAGGCCTACATTTCAAAACGCAATGCCATGTTTTAAAATTAGAAAAAAAAATATAACAAATACAAAATGTTTCAATAGCGCCTCGGCCGTTTGTACCACTGCTGCTGCAGCGCTCCCAACTTATCTCAGATAATTGTGTGCCTCCCCTCCCTCCC
>NW_022742319.1:370745-374587 GCF_011630105.1 Anneissia japonica | reverse complement strand
CGTTGTGGGCTATCCTTTTTTTTTCTTTTTCTTTCTTTTTTTCTTTTTTTTTTTCTTTTTTTTACCTCCCAAGAGGTGGGGCCGGGGCCGGGCCGGCCCCCCTAAATCCGCCCCTGCAGAACAATAATTCGCCGAGGAGAAAAAAAATATCTAAGACTCTAGAATCGATTAAAAATGCCCCTAAACTGTCATAGCTTTGCCCCTTTACCACTTGAGATTTTGAGCGACGCCCGACCACACCCACTTTCACTTACGCTGTCGTCGGAGCCATCCTCCACCTCCATTTGACATATCTGACTCCCTGTCGGGTGACCCCTGTTTTTGTTATATTGGGGTAGCTATTTAAGTGGCTACGGATTATCTCGTTTTTCCGTTAACTTATAGTGCATTGGTTTATGTTAATCGGTGGGCCCAGTCTTTTGAAGCAATTCAATCGTCCGTCCAGCTGTCAACATCTCGTAATTATTCGTTCTATGAAAATTTTCAAGATATATCTCATCGCATATTATTGTTAAAATTAGAGCCATCCCAAGACAAGTCATTTTCACAATTGGTTTCCAATTGATACAAAGGCATTTTTAATTGGGCCCTTTACGCGTTGATTAGTGGAACCGAAGGTACGTGACTGACAAGAGAAGCGTGGCGATTGGGTCGCGCTGCATCAAAGACATAAACACCTTTATATATAGAACTATTGTCCGTAACCGCTATGAATTAAGTACATGAATAGGCTACTCACCCTTAAAGGTATTACTGTTGACGGGGAGGGTTGGCCGTCATTTAGTGTCGAGCCATCAACTTGACGAACGACAACGTAGACCTAGACACATCGTTGGGAAGGACTCATCGGGATCTACTATCACTTATATCGGATCTAATTAAATTAGGCCTAAATTTTCTGCAGTCCAGTCAGCCAGTGTATGAACTTGTTGCAACGCCAATTCCTACATAAAACCACACATGTGGTTGTCTGCGACTGTACATGCACCGTCTCATTGAGGAGTTTTGATATAATTATTACTACTAAAAATCCAAGAATTTTGAGGACCGTCGAAATCTGAACTTCTTTAATTTCAAGTCTATGCTATGAAGTTGCAGAATATATAGAATTGAAGCATTTTTTAAGAGGTAAGAATCTAGAAAGGAGCAGGCATTTGATAAACAAGCTGTTTGGTACATAATTGTAATGATAAATTTGTATTCATTTAAAATAACAAACAAGCCTACATAGGCGTAGATTCTCTCTTTTAGAACACACTATTAAAGGAGACACCCCTATTTAATAGACATTATTTTGGAGGTGGAAATGAAAGAAAGAAAAAAAAACTTTTCTTACCGGCCTACCAATTTTTGTTGGATTTTCTCTAAACGTGCCTAACACAATTTTTTTTCGGCCCAATGGCCAATCTCTATTCAGGGGACACACTTATAAAAGTGCACCCCTTAAAGGAACACCTTCTTTGGTTCCGAAAATGTTCCCCTTCTAGGGGTTCTACTGTAGCATCAATAGGCTTATATTCAACCCCACATATGCACCACCTATACCATGAATGTAGAACATTTTGTTATGTATTTTTAAAGAAACATACAGAGGAAACTGTTCATTGTCAACTTATGTTATAGACCTATGAACCAATGCGGCTATAGACGCCAACTGTTTTTAGTCTTAAGAACAAGTCATGGTATAGAGTTTTGGTCAGTATATTATTAATTATCATAATTTTGTATATAATTTAGGCCCCAGACACATACACACTGGCCATAGGCCTACATTTTGTTTATTTAATTTCCTTTGATATTCTTTAAATTTGAAAATCATCAACAGTGACCAAAGTATCACAAGATTCTCAATTGTTTTTATTCTTTACTTTTGCTTTCGTTTTTCTTTTTCCGTGTAATAATCATAATATTTTAATGGGTTGCGCAACATTGGAGTTTTCGTTTATATCTTGCATCGGGAAGTAGGCATACATTTTATATCGACATAATATTGTTTTTCTGTCTTTTAAAACAAGTAAGAACAAATTGGGCCTAACTGATTTTCCACTCACCAGCACATTTATCATGATTATTGATGAGCTAAAGTACGATTATTAACCAAATAATAAAGTTTCTTCTCGTCCTCTAGGATAGGATAGGATAGGATAGGATTGGAGTATTTTTGGTGTGAATCACACCAAGGATAGCCCATTAAGTCCGAAGACTTTTTTTCCAGTGAGGCCATTTTGGTGGTAAATGGGGCAGTACACTGGGAGACAATTCCGGCTCTACTCTTTTCCCGAAGAGTGTACTCAGTGCCACCAAGAGGGGAAACTCCGTAACAGGGGCAAAGATTGTTGTGGGCCCCCAGTTACGAGCGCGAAGTGCGAGAAAGATTGCGCCGAAGGCGCAACAAGCATGTTTCAGGGGGCCGTGTCAATCTGGAGGGGCCCATTATTAGGGGACCTATGCCATTATTGAGGGCCCATGATAGTAATTATTATTTTTGAGAAAAAATATGGGTCCAGGTAAGCTTGGTCCCCGTGGATCTTGCCCCTGCCCCCCCACCCTCGGTGGCCCTGAGTGTACTGAGTTCATATACGAAAGACGGTGCGCTATCGTAAGTTGCTTTTCAGCCCTATAGAAGGAGAGAGCAGCGAGATCTCCACGTTTCAGCACACACACAGTGACTACCACCAGTTAGTCGACAGAGTTCTCTGTGTACGATATAAAGAAGACTTTTTGGTTAGTTGTGTTCTATCTGAACGATTCCATTGTGTCACTTCATTAGCATCGAATGTTTTGATGACGATTGCAGAGAACTTAATCGAAAGGTCGAGACACTTGTATACAGAAAAGAATTAATTTAGGATGCATACATAGAATTAATCAACCGAGATATTGCATTAACTAATAATTATGATGATGTTTTGATAATAATAATAATTGATGCGTATGCCTCCTGTGTCAACACTTCCAATCGATATGGATGGCTTATGGTACATGTTCTATTATAAGCATAACAAACATCCTTCGTGAGGGTGTGGTAGTAGGCCTTTTATGATTATTACGTAATGTAGCAGAGCGCAATGTCTCAATATGATTAGATAGAATAGAGCTACAGTCATGTTCAATCGAGTCCAGTTTTAAATGCTGTACATGGCAGGACTGCAAACGACAAAATCACCCCCCCCCCACACCCACCACAAACTTTTTCGAGTTGATCACCTCTACCACTTCACCCCGTTAATTAAATTGTATATTAAAGACGGAGTAGAGATTATTTTCAAATTATATAATCGATAAATTGTACCTAATTAAATAAGTTGTATACACTCTTTTGATAAATTTAATCTTTATTTGTTATTATTTTATCCATGTTTATATATGCTTATTAGGAATTGATTGCATTTTTAATAACATTATCTAATTTTATTTATACTTTATTAATTTATTATTTAATTATTTATGTTATTTATTTCATTTTATTCATTCATATATATATTCATATAGGTCTACTTTATTATTTTGAGTTTAAATGGTGACTTATTGTATGATGTTGTATTGTAATATTAAAGAGGGCCCCTAAACACCAGCCTTCCCTTGGGGAAGTTGAAAGGGTTACCTTCTTTAAACATTGTTGAAAAAAAAAATAAATACAAAAAAATGATCACCATTAACGCCCATTTCATGTTCTGTGTTTTTCCTATAACAAGTGAGACTGGGTACCCCGAACACCAGGTTCTCATAGATACGGTATCCTACCCCTCCCCTCCCCACGCACTGGAATCCCATTTGACGGACCTACTAATATATATATTCCTTCCTTTCCTTAACCAAACCGATTCCACTCTTAGAACATC
>NW_022742319.1:368972-370665 GCF_011630105.1 Anneissia japonica | reverse complement strand
TATAGACAAATAAAACATGTAACACTGGGTTAAAGACTCAACATTTTATTGCACTACAGGCTGTTTCATGTATATAGAAACAGATACATTTTGTTAAATCGTATCCCAATTATCCGCGGACATTGATCACGAATGATCACATACTGTACAGTAGACCTATTTTGTGTAGACATGAGTTTCCTTCGGCTTGCCTGCAGGGTCCGCCATATGAATAGAAATAAACCCAACGTAGCGTATGATTACATTTGTTTATTTCAATTAGATTGTTGGTATTTCGATCAGCACCGGAAATAATAGCATGGGCCAAGTATTCATTGCTGTAATGCAAACGGAAACGGATATTGGTCAACCTTGGTTGTAATTAATCCACAAATGTAATTAGCTATAATTAATTATGAGTTAATTACCTTCATCAGGATTTCATTGAAGAAATTTGTGACTTGACATGAATAGAGTAGGTAGTATCTTAACACGATTAGGCCATGTATTTATTTCATCCGTTTTCTCTTGTGTCTGATTTTTAAATTCTTATTTTATTTGGTATATAGGCCAATTCTAGAAAGCATTCCTTCACCCTAATGGACGAAATGGATGATGTGCAGAAAGAGCTTGGTAATTTTAGATGTAGTCATCAAGAAAGTCAAGATGTACAGACAGGCTTCATAAGCAGGCATAAATCTAAAACCAAGAACATTCCAACAAATAACAACTTCATAACAAGCCGCGAAGAAATTGCAGAGTTTCATAGTTCTGAAGACTGCCAAGGCACGACGGATGATGAGAGTGACGTCATAGAGGTGGATCACTTAATAGATGAGTGTCATCGATCTCATAAAAGATGTGAGGACAGACGGAAGCAGAGAAGGTACAGGACTACATTTACAAGCTTTCAGCTGGAAGAATTGGAGAGAACATTCACCAAAACACACTACCCTGATGTGTTTACAAGGTTAGAAAAAAAAAATCGTCGTTATTATCATGTGAAACGCGTTAACATCTACCGGTACTATTTCAGCATTTATATGGCTTTCTGTATTAATCGGCTTCGCTAGTAGTAGACTCATAATGTGGGCACAACTTAAGACAATTTTGGTGTAAAAGGTCTAAGCTATAGAGATTAAACTGTTTTAACCTTGGTTTGTAGATTATCTGCTGCGATTGAATTATTTTTTATTTTGTTTTGTATAATAATGCTCTTCAATCGCCTGTCTATCAAAGAGTTAAAATCAAACCTATTTAAATGTTTTATCTTCATTATCTGTGTTAATGAGAAACACTTTTATTACCAGGCACGTAATGAGTGGGTCATCCTCTAGGAAATCTTCTGACCCTTAACATTAACTTTTCTCCTGGATCCCACCAGGACCCATAGGCATATGCGCCTTTTGCTTTCTGTTCTCATAGAAACTCCCAGGCACCCTTATAGGGATTTGGGTATCAGTGGGCCTAAAGGTTTGAAACAAAGATTTCCGTGTGACGAATATAGGGATATAATGATAATGATAACGTTATTATATTTGTTAAAATACCCCGAGGTTGCTAGAAGCCAACGATTTAACCATTGATCATATCTGTTCCTGTTTAATAACCTGCAATACTACCATTTCTTTCAGAGAGGAACTTGCGCTTAAAATCGATCTCACAGAAGCCAGAGTTCAGGTAAACCTTGCTCCCTTTATCTATTCCATTATAT
>NW_022742319.1:364541-367578 GCF_011630105.1 Anneissia japonica | reverse complement strand
ATATATGAATATATATATATATATATATATGTGTGTGTGTATACCTTTTATATATTTATATAACCGCTAAACATAATTAATGTATGTATTGTCGATATCGATATTTTAACATTAGTATATGTATAGGTTATAATAATCGTGAACAGTTTTGTAAGCAAGAAAGCCATTGTAATAAATAGAAAAATTCATTGAAAATATGGATGAAATGCGAATTACCCTCACAGGAGAGGGAGAAAAAAGTATATAAGTATATAAAGTAAAGTATATTAAAGTTTGGTTGATATATTTAAACTCATACTTATATTATGTAGGTCTATTGATAATACTGATGATATGTTAGTGACTTGATATGTTGATGAATAAAAGTGGTGGTTTACTGCAAAAGACAAAACATTACCCCAAAACTCTTCAGAGTTAATTTTTTACACGTGACATTATTATATACCGTATTCAATACGTTTGCTGCATATCTCTGTAACCACAATATAAACGGATAAATGATAATAACAGAGCTCATGTAACAACATATATATATATTCAATTATTTAATATACATATATTCCTCTTCTTTCCTTCTATAAGACACATTGTTTGTGAGCTTTATTTTATTGTCTTAGTACGAAATGTAGCAAAATGAAATGTTGTATTGTTGCTATATTCTGTAAAATTTGATATGTTGCAGAATAGACATTACTGAATATAAAAAATCATGTGCAACAATTTTCTTTCAAGGGGGTAGCCAGCAATTTAAAGATGGCCGCCATAAAACATTTTATTACCAGTAATTGTACGGTTATGACATTAAAAAATGATAATATATTAAATAACCCTATTCTTTCATATAAGTGACAATACAAATATTTGAAATAATATTTCGCTTCAAGTTTGCAAAATTCAAATTCGAAACTGCCGCCATTTTAATTACTTTAACTATTTTTAGCGTATATTGAATTTATGCAATTAGTGATTTGATTAGGCAACAACTTGCAAACAATATTTTTTTATTATATAAAAAAACTAAAGCAGTGAAAATTACATAGAATTATAGAAATAACCATAGTTTTCACGCAAATTAGCTTAAATATGCAAATTAGAGATGGAGATAGAGTGTTTACTTATCTTGACAACCGCTAGATCTACAGAATTGCTTCCTTATTCAAATTGTTGAAAACATGCATGTATTTATTGCTTCATTGTAATATTTGCTCAAACAGTAACCGAAAATACCGCCTTATGAACATAGACCCTATTTTGCAAGGTTTCATTACCTCAATCACTATTATTCTGAATTCAAAATTATTCGGATAATTTTTTGTTTTCTCAGATTCAGATTCATATTTATTGGTCATTTGGAAACTCGTTACAGACACAATCGTAATACAAAAATAACAAAGTATAAAGAAAATATTAAATTAATACAGACAGAAAGAAGTAAACGTCAATAAATATAGTAAGTAAATGTCTAATTCTGAATGACATTATTAAAGCATAAATTCATGTTGACTCATGAATTGAGTACAATGTAATTGAATATAAATAACGATTAAATACAATTTTAGAATTTTGTAAAAATCACCATAGCCATATGTTTCTGATCCAGCAGGTTTTTTAAATTTTTTTTATTTTGTATTTCCATCTGTCTTCATACTGACGTAATTACTGGCCATGGTGACTTAATTATTGGTCTCAAATTTTCCACAAATTATTCTTCACTCTAATAGAATTAATAGAAAAACCTTTCCTGGAATCGTTTCTACTCACAGGGAGTATACATATGCTGAAATATGATTATGCGCACATACCAAGACAGTTACTGTTGCATTTTAATGAGATAGAGTAGCTTTTTTTCCCCGAATCACTGAAAATGCTCTGCTTTAGCGTATTGTAAACTGGTCAGAAATTTGTGGACGTTTATTTGATGTCATTAGGAATGTTTTAATGTATTTTTTTACCTTTGTAAATGCCGTTTGGTCTTGTCAAGTTGACAAAACAACTAAAAACGACAAAATTTCAGTTATTACTTACTTTAGTTGTCTCTCCACTTCGAAGTCTGTTGAACTCTATTTGGTCTCCTCTGTATAGTTTTGTCCAATCAATCTTTCTATGGCAAGTTGTCACAGTTCTTTCAGGCATTCCTTTTTTCAACATACAATGCATTGGCTGTAAGTGCATTATGAAGTTTTAGTATGTCGTTTTGGGTAGAATCTTCAACAATTGGTGCAGTACTAGTTTTGCAAAAGAAAACAATCGTGACATTGGTTGTGTGTATTGTTAATTCTACATAGAGTAGACCTAGCATCGAAAACTTTATGTCAAAAAGATTTTATTTGCGTGTATCTGTACAGTTTTCTACAGAGATGTTTAGAAACCTGACACCATCAATAGTACCATCATGAGTCCATGTTTTTGGGTAGAGTTAGTGATAGTGTGGTTCTTAGCATTTAGCAAAATGTGACAATTGAGAAAATTGTTTAAGTTGCGACGTTGACGAGTGTGCCTTATATGGGGATCCTGTCTGAATATATTATTGTATAACGTATATTTAGAGTTGAAAAATTTAGTAAAATATTTTGTTTGCATCTTTCTGTACAGATTCCTATTAGGAATGTTGTCTGAAAGTCATCTGAGTCATTTGCATCATTAATTGTTAGGAATCAACTATTTGTCGAACACAGGTTTCTGTTTTGTGAAAAAAGAAAACGTGAAGTTCAATTAATCAGTGATTTAATGCCATTGATAAAATGTAAAAAATTCAAAACCAATGAATTTGACTATTATGCAACATTTTTGAATTACTTGTTAGATCGAAGTCCAGGAACATAGTTTAAGTGACACTTTCACAAAATATCTTGTTACAATGTCAAATAGAAAAATATATCTGAATAATTTGAGACCAAAACTAATTCTCTACAAACAAAGAAAGGTACAGTAATATGTAAGTCCTGCAAAATAAGGCCAGAGGTCAAATGTCACATTTCCAGTCACTCTTGGAGAAAATGTTACATTAAAGCAAATAGAAATGTGCATGTTCTGAACA
>NW_022742319.1:352041-359541 GCF_011630105.1 Anneissia japonica | reverse complement strand
GCTGCTGCCCTGGCTACGGGCCTGTCTCTGCTACACTGCTATTATGCTACTGCTACCGTATTAATTATTTAAAACAGTATTACACTCAAACATGAACGTAGTTGGTTTATATTAATATGTTTCTTCTATTACGCTGTCAAACAAAGTGAGGGACTTATTAGTCTTTTGCAAGATGAAACCACGTAAATAATAATAATAATAATAATAATAATAATAATAATAATTATTATTATTATTATTATCATTATTATTATCATTATTAATTATATTATATATAAATTATTATTATGATTAAGGTTAGATAAGACAGATAGACATTGCTTATGTAAACATGGTATTATTGAGAAGAAATTCATTTTTTGTTACATTGTAAACTTTATTCTGATTTGCAAATAAAAAGAAAAAAGCAAACTTGTCATTTAGTAGGCCTAATGTTTATAGTTAGACCAACCTGTCTATATTTACACTTTGCATTCCGTAGAAAAAAAGAAACTGTACTCAGGGCCAAGTTTTGTTTGAATAAATTGAAATTAAAGTCGATAATATTTATTAAATTATTAATAGTGTCATTGTTTTTGCTATTGATACCGGTATTTTTAGATTGTTGCATTACTAATAGCAGACCTATAATACTTCTTGTTAGAACTTTGAAACGAAATCAGATTGACAAGAATATCGACATCTTCGCCACTCATGGTGCGTTTACTTCTATTGATCGTTGTTATCGAATCAATAACTTAGGCTAATTGTCAATTAATTATTTTAATTACTATGAAAGCACCTTTATGACAATTTTAAAACATCCTTGGAAACCTAATTACATATTAACAATAATAGTACTACATCTATCCTTCATTCTAAAAGTGATGATTGATCGCTCATCGATCAATTTTTGAATTAGGCCTCTTACCTGAGCTTCGCCATGTGTTAAATAGACTAGTGTATAAAAAAAATTTGTTAAGGGGTGAAGGTTAGGGAGATGTGCGTAGGTCTTATAGGTGACTGAGTACAACACGAGATTTCACTTAAAAGATAATAGCATAGAGCGGATTTTAAAGACTTTTACCGGGTTCCTTGTCAATCAACATTACACTGAATTTGTTTATGTTAACTATTTAAATTATTTTAGTTCCAAGTTCACCGAAACTTTAGTTCATGCTTATATTTCCACTAAGTTAGATTATTGTAATTCATTGCTTGTCGGTTTGCCTGATTTTCTACTCATCGTTTACAGAAAGTTCAAAATTCAGCTGCCAGGATGTGTTCGCTTACTCCACGTAAACAACACATTACGCATATTCTTAAAGACCTTCATTGGCTTCCAATAAAACAACGGATAATATTCAAGAATATTTAGCTAATTGTTTTTAAATCACTTCTTTTTTAAACAACCATCATATTTGTACATTTTCTTTAACCATATTCTCCAACTCGTACACTTCGTTCTTCCAATAAATTTCTTCTTCAAGCCTCTTCAAAAAAGAAAAAGCTAGAAACATATGGACAACGTTCTTTTTTTTTGTTCAGGTACCTTATCTTTGGAATCTTTTACCTCTTTCTGTTCGACAATCTTCAAATTTAAACTCATTTAAAACCAACTTGAAAACATTTTTGTTTATACAAAATCGCTTTAATTGGGTTAATTGTTCACTGCGCCTTTGATAATTTTTTGAATTGGCGCGTTATAAATTTCTGCATATTATTATATTATTATTCTGCATAGGCCTATCATTATATTCAATGATTGATTAGATAATGTCTGATGATGTTTCTTTGAAAAATGAAAAAGCCAATTGAGTGGCGGATCCTGGAATTTGAAATAGAAGAGGACCAGGGAGGGACTTTCACAGATTGAGATGATTATGGTAACTCTAGAGGGCCACGTTTTGTTTGAATAAATTGAAATCGATAAATATTTAATAAATTATTAATAGTGTATGTTTATTGCTAGGCCCATTGCTATTGACCGGTATTTTTTGAGTGTTATCTATTAGGAGGCCTAATATACTTCTTGTTATTAGAACTTGAAAACGAAATCAGATTGACAAGAGTATCGACATCTTCGCCACTACGATGCGTTACTTCTATTGATCGTTGTTATCTAATCAATAACTTAGGCTGATTGTCACTAAAATATTCTAATTACTATGAAAGAACTTTTTTATGGCAACTTTAAAAAACCCTTGGAAACTTAATTACAGAGTCTAAGTGGGCCCCAATCGAAGCATGTGGTCTTTGAAATTGAAAGGAATGGATAGCCTCTTAAAGGAAAATACGTACTGTAAATACATTAGTTAATACACTTTAAAAAGAAAATAAAAGTGTCATATTGTCCCATCTAAGTATTTTATAAAGTATTTAAAAGAAATTTATTATGTCTAGGCAGCCAAAACCTTTGGGCTCATATATGAGCTTGTTCCTACTATTCTTTATGCTTTATTTGTGTTTGTACAACAGCATCACTAACAACTAACAAATATTGTCTTGTTTCTGAAGAATGTTTGAGAAAAAGATATTGCATACAACATCGAATTGTTCATTTTAAAAGTTCAAAAAACTTGATAAATTTCCAACGAGAACCAGGTGTGGCTCCAGTGGTGTAGGGGAGTCAGGTCCCCATCGGGGAGAGCTCCCTACCAACTTCCTGTCGGGGGTAACCCCACAATACGTCGGGAGAAAAAAGTTTCTACATATTATATATTTGACTCTAAAATCGATTACTGTAAATAAGCCTTTGAAACCCCTAAATTGTCATATTTTTCGACCACTTTCGAAAGATTGTTTGCGACGCTCGACCACGCCCAAAATGTTCTTGCTTTTACTTTTTGTAATGTATATATTCCCCGCATTCGAAATTATTAATTAATGTTACATTAGTGGTTGATTATCATTCCGACTACCAAATTAACAATGGACCGCCATGGTTCAGAGCACGCATTTTTTTTTTAACCTGGATAGTTTGGTAAAATCAATGAATCATTCATAATCATGCTTTTAGAGCATATTTTTGCGCGACAATCAGCTGCTCTGTGCATCGTGAGGGACCTAGTGTTCGATTAAAAAAATAAAAAGAAATTGGGCGAACTAAGCGGATAAAAGTGATTAAAAAGCGGGTCTTTAATAATGTTAGATATTATAATATGTTCTATAAGGATAATTATGAATAATATTCATAAGACTTTACCGAACCTGCCTACGTTAAAACAAATTTGCAGGCTTTATTTGTTATTTAAAGTCAATATAGTGTCAAGTAATGAAGTGTAATTACTACTACAAAATGATTCGATTTGTTATTGCAGTTTAATATATTGCTATTAATTTTTAACAATTCAAATTACATGACCATCATTTTTTATTAACAATTTTATCTTGACGGTTCCAATATACATAAATAATTAACATTGACTCATCATTAAATCTTTTAACAATAGAATAAATTATACTTTTGGTGCCGAAATTAATATAAATAATTCAATATAATTATTGTCTTGGAATAAAAATTATTCCTGTTATTTACAAATGTCGCCTAGCAATTAAGATGTAATTTATTTAATGACCAGCAAAATTGCTTCCAATGGGTGACGTGGCCTTATATTCAAGAATGTTTAGGTTAATAAATAACGTGGGTAACAAATGAATGCACGTCTCTTTCCCCCATCAATGAACTGTTGTTTCCGTTTCCGTAATTCGTCTATTTGATCATCATGCTTATTTGCTGACTAGATGGTAGATTCATACAAGGAACAACATACACTGGTATTGGGACCCGAAGACATGCTGCTACCAGTGTTCTTATTGAGAAGAGGGTCTCTCTCATCACGTGACTTGACCAGTCCTTCAATGCTATTTCGATATCCGTAAAATATGTAGACTAATAAACCTGGAATGTAAAAATGAAGAAAAATGATTTTAGCAGCACTGCACATACGCAAAATATTTTAACAACCCAAATACCGTTATTTAAAACATAATAATGTATTCAAATAATGAAATGCCGAAAAACAAAACAAAAGGTACGATAAAATGATTGGTGACATCAATAGATCTAATATACATTGATTAACCTGGTTATGACACAACAACCGACAAGAACCGTCAATTTACCAGTAAAACCTTTTTTGGGGACAGAATCTGCCGGTGCGGGGATGGACGCAAGGCGGGCATAAAAGAGCTGCACAGAACAATGCCAGAACAGTGCACAGATTATTGTGCTTACAATAGTTTTAGGACATTTTAGGAATTATATCGGGTGCACCTCCACGAGCCCACATCGATCCTTTATTTCCCTCCCTTGGTTTTCTAAAAAAAAAAATAACGATATCAACCATCTTCAATGTGCTTTCATTTTTTCATGGGTCGATTTTGCGCTCCCCCTCAATTCAAAACATTACTTAATTTCAAATTTAATTATCAGTCATTTTACCCGCTCCCCCAATCATCTTCATAATTATTCCCGTTCATAGAACCACTTCTTTCCTGCACAATATTCAATTTACTGGTCCTAAGCTGTGGAAAAATCACCCTCACTCTCTTCTAAATTCCAATTCTACAATATATAACTCTTGTTTAAGAATAAAGAAACATCTCCTATCAAATTATGCAAAATTTTCCATTCCCTTTAGCCATCCCCAATCCCTATTACTAAAACGTATCACTTTGTTTTGTCCCAAATAACACTAAAAAAAATTGAGCATCCTCGTTTTGTCTGGACAGCCCTGCATAAGCTCCTCTTTCTGCGATTATCGCCCCTCAAGCTTGGCAACTTATGTATAATGTTTGTATTATTAATAGGCCTATGTTGAGAAATAAATTTTCTGTTGAACTTGAACATTAAATGATGATTTATGTTACTTGTGCTAGCGTCCCTAAAAATGCAACCCACCACTTCAAAATCTAATGTATAAAAAACTTTACCAACCTAAGCCATCCCAGCATAGGAAGAAAAGCCACGTTACAGGCTTCAGCAGCAGAATGAATACAATATTTATCGTCACAGCAAGAAGGGGAAAGTAAGGCGTCATTGGGACCTAAAGACAAAACATTAATAATAAATAATTTCAGACAAACAGGCTCAAATATTGAACACACTTTCTTAGAAAAAAATGGCACTAGTAATTTTGACGGTTCATTAAAACAGCAACACATAACAAAATGAATAAAATATATTAAATGATTGCCTTTACCAATCCCACGCTCCTCCACGAACCTATTACAAAACCATATACAAGTAACGAGTGGATGCATGGAATGGTAACAAAAATATAATAATCAAAATTGTGCAAATGGTTAAAGTATAAATTATGTATGGCATATCGAGGGCGACCAATTTGATAAAAGATACGGTATTAATCGGCTTCCCTCAATCAATCAATTTATCAATATGGTGCTTAACATATTTGTACTTGGTCTAATCATGATATTCACCAACGCAGACAATAACAACACAGCTGTGTCGTATCTATGAGAGATGTGTATAAGGGGGGGGGGGGGGGGAGGAGCGCCCTTGGGAGAAGGACGTCAACAACTTGAATGATTCTATTTTGAAAAAAGACTTCTGAATAAAATTAAAGTTTTAATAAATGTTACTATTAAGATAATGTAAACCAGTATAACAAACATACCTTGTATTCGTTTGGTATATTTACTTCTTTACACTGTGCCAACACGGTAAGCACCAAAATAATGGCAAAACACATTCCACCCAAAAACACGACCATGTAACAATTTGGTTCAATCAGCAAGTTAAAAAAATGTATGACGACAACACAAACCGCTGTCAAAAGAATAACTATAAGCACGACAGACCATGTTGCGACCGATTCAGTGGAGTATCTATCCACGAGAAACTTTGAATAATGTTTCGGCTTATAGAAATTGTAGTTTTGTTGCGGTCCACTTGTATAATTTTTTCTCATGCCTTTAAACAATAATGAAGGTTCAGTGTTGTTATTGTACGATTTAGTGCCACCAAAATCACTCTCACTGTTACGATGACGTAGAATAAGCACACCAACGGATGTCATAATGTATGAACTAAGGGCACCAAGCACCCCAAATTCAACAAGCTTTGCTACATCGAATATCATCGCCATGACAGCACAAACCAGGCCTAAAAAAATGGTGGACCTAGAGGGAACACCAGTGCGCTGGTCGATGTGCGCAAGCGATTTGAATAAAAGCCTGTCTGCCGCCATGTTTTGGATTATACGTGCAACGGAGGCATGCGTGACAATGATCGAGGCAACCGTTGCCGTGACACCAATTCCAATGACAACAGTCATCCACGTGTTGCCATGTGACGTAAACACTGATGTTAGCATAGAATTTGCGTCTATTTCTTGATAAGGTTGCACTGCTGTTATCACTAAAGCAACAACTGAATTAGTCACCCCCGTGGCAAAAATTCCAACGAAAGTGGCAATGGGAATGCTTTTAGCAGGATTAATTATTTCTTCACTGAAACAAGAGATGTCATCAAATCCTGTATATACCCAGAAACATGTCGCCGCTCCAACTAAAACGCCTTCAGCTCCGTACGGGAAAAAACCTGCTTTAGCTGACCATCTAGAATAATCTGCGTAAAATACACTAGTACACAACATTATTGCAATAACGGATATATTGGTGACAACAAGCAAATTGTTGAGCCGAGCGGAAATCTGAGTTCCAAGAGCTAAAAGAATGCAAACCACAATTATTATAAGACTGGCTAAAAAATCAGGATAATCCGTTATAACTGAATGATCCCAAGCTTGACCGTTTAAAATATATTTTATGGTGACATTCTTAATAAGTGAATTTGTCATGTAGTTGATAAAATTACTCTGGGCCTTTGCTATAGCTGCGACCGATACAGTCTTCTCGAACGTTGCATTCCACCCAGTGATGAACGCACATATTTCACCAAAAGCGACATAACTGTAGTAATACACAGACCCTGCTTTTGGAAATCTGATAGCAAATTCAGAAAAACAAAGCGAAATTACGAAGACTAATATACCTGCGATTATATATGATAGCACTGCCGACGGCCCAGCGATATTTCTGACTACTTCGCCTGTCACTACATACACGCCACAGCCTACCATATTTCCAATCGCAAGAGCCGAAAGCGTGGAAGTTCCTATACAGCGCTTCATCTCGGACTTAGTGCAGTCCAAATGAATACCTTTCTTTCGTCGAATATTGCGAGAAACATTACTTAAACTTTGCATTATCAGTTTTTATTTTCGTGAAATCAAAAACTCAAATAATATTAGTCAGTGTCTGTTGTGGATACGTCTTGTCCGCCTTCTTCAATGCTGTAAGGTTTACGTAAAAGCAACCGCATGGCTATATTCAAATTTAAATACCGAAGCCGTTATGCATAGCACTGATTGAATCTTATGAGCCTAGGTAAATATGCTGGCAGATATCTAATTCCAAGATATAGTTAATTGACTGGTCTACAGATGGAAGAATTACAATAATAGTTACTTAATTGCTATCTTTATCAGGCCC
>NW_022742319.1:334610-351989 GCF_011630105.1 Anneissia japonica | reverse complement strand
GGCAGGGGGAAAACTGCCCCTCCCCTGACGGCTTTTACCGGGCTGAACAAGCCGTCGTACCGGTCTGGGTAATAAGAGAAAAGAGGGAGAGAAAGAGAAAGAAGAAGAAAAGAGAATGAAGAAAAAAAGAAAAGGAAAGAAAAAAAAAAGAGAAGAGAAAAATAAAAACAAGAATAAAAATGAAGATATCATAATGACCAGACTCACAACAACCTGCAACCCCTTCTCCACTTCAAAAACTGTCATAACTCCTTTGATCTATGCTGCCCGATGGCGTAACCACTGGGGGACAAGGGGAAAATATCTATCTTTGACAAATCTTCCCCACCCCTTTATAAATGCCCTTTCCATCCCCTGATGTGCCTAAAAACCTCAAATTTCGCGCGCGCGCATTTCTCGTTAACATGGGCCAATTTCCTCTAAAAATTTCACATTTTAGGGAGTTTTGATCAATTCCAACGAAATTAGAATTAAAAACACCAGGGGACATAAGGGGAAAATATTCATCTTCGGAAAATCTTTCCCCACCCATTGACAAATGCATCCCCTGAAAGTGCCTAAAATTCTCAAATTCTTTGAGCGCATTTCTTGTTACGGTAGACCAATTTCCTCTATTAATTGCACATTTAGGGAGATTGGTACCAGATAAAATAATTTTGTTATCAACATTAATACATTATGCTAATTTTCATCTTTGTAAGCGCATAAGACAGTGCAAATTATTTCTGTGACAGTCTTTTGAAGTGTGTAAAGCTCAATTTAATCCCATACATAGTCAAAATATTGGGGGGGGGATGATACAATGGACCATTCCCCCTTGTCAAATATTGGGGGGTGATATATCCCCATCCTCCCCCCCCCCCGGGATCTACGTCTATGCAGTCCATCATAATGCAAATGACTGTATAAAAGTACTGTAGTGAAGAAATATCAGTATACTCTATTGTAAAAGAGATTGTTGATTTAACATTTTTAACAAGTTTTCTCTTCAAGTATTTTCTAAAATTGTTTCTGTCATAAAAAGCTCGTAAATTGAAGTGTAACTTCCAACGGGGCGGCAGAACGTTTTTGAAAGTGGGGGGGGGGAGGAAGCATTTCATAAGGTCCAGTACGCGAGCGAAGCGAGCATCTAGGCGGGGGGGGGGCGAAGCACTTTGGAAGCTTCTGATATTTTATGAAGTTTGGTGAATTTTTTAAGTTATTTTATAGGCATCAAAGTACTGTAATATGACTTCATATTTGTTGTAATTTCCAGTGGCGGATCCAGGAATTCGAATTAGAAGGGCCCAGGTAGGGAACTTTCACAAATAGAAGATGTACCTCAGCGCCACCATGGTTGGGGATGAGGTAAAAACATTTTGTGATTATGGCACCTCTAGATGGCCGAAAATTGCACTTTCAGACATAAATTTGAATATAATTATCTTTATAGGCCTATCTACACTTTTTTATTGAACAATTTGAAGGTGGGGGGGGGGGGGGTAGCTGTGTCCCCTTAAATCCGCCACTGGGTAGGCCTACTTCGAATTAGAAGGGCCTTTCACAGATAGAAGATCCACACTACCTCAGCCCTACCATTGTTGGGGCTGAGGTAAGAACATTTTGTGATTGTGGCACCTCTAGATGGCCGAAAATTGCACTTCCAGACATAAAATTTGAATATAATTATCTTTTCATCTACACTTTTTTTATTGAACAATTTGAGGTGGGGGGTGGGTAGCTGTGTCCCCTTAAATCCGCCACTGGGTAGGCCTACTTCAGCAGAAGGAGAATCTATACCACCGCAGCCCCGCGATGGTTGGGGCTGAGGTAAAGAAAATATGTGATTATGGCACCTCTAGATGGCCGGAAATTACACTCTCAGGCTTAAAATTTGAATATAATTTTCCTTATATCTCCATTAAAAAAAAATTTACAATTTAGCCACCCCCCACCCCTCCCCATCTGCACTACAGATTTCCGAACAAAGTCAAAGTCGAGATTACTTCCACGATTTAAATGAATTATTTATCATATGGGGGTTATCCTTGATATGGGTATCCCCAGATTAAACCTTCGCTTTTCCCCCGATGGATAAAAATTACTTCTATAGTACTACTATATTTATAGTAGTATATACTACTATATTTCGGGCTACTTCTATAGTAGCCCGAAATGATACTCCAACTGTGGCAGGTTCAGTAAGTCGAAATAGAGGGGACCCAGGACCCAGTGGGATGGTCTTGCACAAATAGAATCCTCAGCTTCACAACTATTGGGGCTGAGATAAGAAAAAATATGATTATAGCACCTATGGCCGGAAATGGCACTCTCAGATTAAAAGTTGAATACAATTTTGTTTGTTTTCTCCATTTATATTATAATTTTGAAAAAAAAAATAGGAGGTTGGGGGCCCGTGCTGCCTGGGTTCCCCTTCCTAAATGTTATACAGAAAAAGTAAATGAGGACTAGGCCTAGGTAGGCCTACATCGCGACGATTGTTTAATATTTTGCAAATATGCTCGAGCGCTATATTCTATTTAAAAATACCAATCAAACAGTAAATCTAGAGTATCAATATTTTAACTATCAACAGTTTGACATGGATTCAGTAGGCCTAGATACAAGGATGGTGAACGTAACGTGTACGCCTGTCACTCACGATCAGGTATAGCCTAGCCCTATATTGCCTAGTACCGTACTGTTGGAAGGCTCCGAGCCCGGCCTGTCTGGGTTCCCCCTTGAATCTGCCACTGTTCAATATAACACTGGACTCCCCCTTGAATCTGCCACTGTTCAATATAACACTTGACATAGCCTATCATTTTGTTTTACAAGTGAATAATTCCTAATTTTATTCGAAAGATTTTTTTTAATCAATACATTTTTTGCAACCTATAACACATTAATTACAGTGTACTGTAAATTCTGTATTTAACCTTCAGAGAACTTTACTTAAAAAATGACTTAATTATGTATCTTATTGTTTTCGTTTAGATGGAGTTTAAATGTGGTTATATTACGCTAGTTTGAAGGTTTATCCTTAGCTAATCAGTTACACTTATTATACTTCTTCGTAGTTAGCTTGAAGAAAACTAGAGCGTAATAATAATAATAATAATAATAATAATAATAATAATAATAATAATAATAATAATAATAATAATAATAATAATAATGCAGCGTTCGTAAAATGTTTGTCACTGGTGCTGGGATCACAAAAGTGGGGGCCAGACCCCAGTAGAAAAAGTGGGTGGGCCAATGGCCCCCTGGCCCCTTGGCAACTTTATTTGTTTGGCTGCTTTAGGACGTTTACTTTTTAAATACAAAACGTTCCTAATGCAAACAGATGGTCAATGCAAACCT
Organism: Anneissia japonica; assembly: GCF_011630105.1. Lineage (NCBI taxonomy): Eukaryota > Metazoa > Echinodermata > Crinoidea > Comatulida > Comatulidae > Anneissia > Anneissia japonica. The sequence goes on along the minus strand of NW_022742319.1, from coordinate 348,644 downwards.
TTTCTGTACTAAGGACAATATTTTCAAAATGCTCTTCAATACCATTTATTTATGCTAAAATTATTATTATAATTCCATAAATCGTATGCTTTTGTATATTAATAAAAATATGTGCATCATCTTCAACAACGATACACCTTGAACATGCGTTATCATTGATAATTCTCCATGTATATGTAATTCTTTTCCAGTAATGTTATACAATATTTTATGTTTGAGCTTGTTAAATAGTTTCCATTTCCGTGATCAGGAACCCACAATCTCTTTCTGTATTAAAATAGATTTGCACCTTTATTTAGCACTTTATAGGCTCTAAACATTTCTTTAATATAAAACAGTTATATTTTGTTCGTTTCATTAATATAACTGTTTACCACGGAGTTTGTGGAGCCCTGGTGCTGATTGTTATTGGGGGCCCTAACAAGCCAGGCTTGGAGGTGCATTTTGCGAGTGAAACGTAAAAATGAAACTTAGGTTTGGGGGGGGGGGGTGGCTAGTACCCTGCGGGGGTTAGCGAAGTCCCGGAAGCTCTGACAAATTAGAATTTGGAGCACCTTATAAATGGATTTCTATTCCATTAAAATTTTTATTCATCTGGGTGTTGTTAGGGACCTAAAATCCTTTCGTCCTTTACATCTCTATTCCTACAGATAACATATTGTTTATAAAGGATCCATCTCCTATCACAGGAGCTGATAATTTCCAACAAACTTCGTACCACAGTTATTAAAGTGCTTGAAGAGCTTGCAAATAATATGCAATGCATTCTATAGCTAGTTTTACTGAATTAAGAGGTTACGGTACGTTAAGTTTGAGTGCGGAGCTAACAAACAGACACTGGGAGCCTGGGCCCCGTAGGGTCTCGGTCGGGGTCCAGGGTGTCAAGGTGTGGGCCCCGCGCTCAGAGCTGTTAACTCCGTTGTCGGAGAACATAGAATGGTCCAAGACTGATGAAATCTTTCACATAATTTTATGACAAAACCAACGTAGATTACATAGGCCAACTTTCGAAACTGGTATAGGCCTACAGTAGGCCTATGTACTCTATGTAATGTATATTTATACAGAGAATATCATATATACAGAGAAACGTACAAAAACATGATAAGGAATATGACAGGCCAAAACATTTCCAAACCACTGTCGGTAAATCAAAATAGAGCACCCTTGTTTCACGCGCGACATCGATCAATTGCGGTTCGCAAGACAAACCGCAACATAAACAAAAAACTGCAGCATCGTTGGTTTTGACTAGGGCACAGATTTGTTTCGAAAGGTGAGGGGGACCTTTCGTGAGCCCACACCCTGAGGTGGGAACATTTTAGGAAATGTAGCTCTAGATGACCGGAAATGACACTTTTATATAGTAAAATTATAGTAAAAATATCGTCATCACATCACCTTTAGGCCTATATGGTAAAAATGAAGCGCCAACAAATTTCTCATGTTTTACCAGCTAATTTCGGCAACCAATTAATATGTGTGATGTACTATAGAAAATAAATATTAAAAACATTGTCTTTGAGGTACTTAATTTAATAGGCCTACCTACTTTAAAGCCATTAGTCCACACAAGGGCTGAGGTGGGGACATTTGGGGAAATAGCCTACCTCTAGATTACGGGAAATGACACTCATCATCATCGATCAAATAATTCGCTGTGATGTTCCACTGAAAATAAAACTCAATTGTCTTTGATGTATATTTAATTTACTTTACCATGTGCCGAAAAACAATCTAATTATTATAGTATTTTTACACACTTTTCTCATACTTCTTAAATTACAATAAAGGCACGCGCACAAGAGTCGTGTATTATATGTAATTCAGATGTTTGTGGGCAGAGATAGAGTACCGGTTGTATGCAAACTTTCCTTAAAAAATTGTGTCATTTATGCAGTTCATTTCAACAATTTTCAGGCATCTTCTTGACTTATGAAATTATTACATTGTGGACGAAAAGTGAGGGACCATCCCCGCCACCTTAACAGTATTTGGGGACGTGTCCCCCTGTCCCTCCTTGATCATGGGTTTAGGGAAAGGCATCCCCTTCCATTTGAGATTTTTTGGAATTAGTACACGGCTAGACGCTCTTGGATTACATCTGAAAAGAAGTTAAGCTTAAAATAGAAGTTGTATGTTTTACGATATGGAGTAGCCTATAGACATGTAACATGTACTGTATACATGAGAAGCACGCACACGCAAGACGAGTGACTGTATTTTTTTGTTCGATGTCACCGAAGGGGGGTGGCTAGCCACCCTACTCTCTCCCCACCTCCCCCCGCCCTTAGATCCGCCACTGAACTGTCGGGGCCCCATTAAATGAAATTATAGGCCTAGTTTACATTTATTATGTTTTAAAACGGTTTCAGGGATTGTTTGTTGATACAGGTACACAAGCAAAAATATTTTAATTAAAAATTTTAATTGGCTTTATTAATAAATCCAATTTTGAGATTCAATGTAGGCCTATGTTTAATTTAAGCACCCGAACTATGTAGACCTACACTAATATGTAGACCTTACTAATCAATTTTTTGTAACTTGTTATTGAAATTAGTAGGGCCTTCAAGGAAATACTGTAATCTCTAATGACTCAAGTTACTGCACCACTTTTTATAGTTTTAATACAACCAATTTCTTAAAATTTTAAATACATTTTCCCCTGAATTTGTGATAAATCGTTATCACGCATAGACTTAAATGCGTGACAAATTTAGGATCACGCATGTGTTTCTGCAAAATGCGTGCTTCATCCAAAATCACTTTGAAATGCAGGACCGTCCCTCACGAGGCGAGACGGTTGGTAACTATGATTATATGTATTATATTATTGTTATTGTATAGGCCAAATATTTGTTAAGCACAGATACCCTTTTTTCATACTAAAATTACATCTATTACCACTCTTTTAATTATTACTATAATAATAATAATTATTATTATTATTGTTATTATTATTATTATTATTTTATTATTAGTGTAATATTTGTATATTATTGTTATCATTGCTATTAACGTATTATTAATATAAATATTATAATCATTAATATTATTATCATTAGTCTTAATATTATTTTTATAATTATACTGTAATGTATTACAATGTTGCTATTATTAGGAAGCATGACTATATATCGTAAAAATACACATACAGGTCAATATATCCATAATGATAACTTTGCCCCTTGGAACCATAAGATTTCTTGAATTCGTAGTTTAGTTTTAAGAGCCTACAAACTGTGTACTCCCGATAAACTTCAATCAGTACTTTCTAACATTTTAAAATTTATGTCATGGAATGGGTACCCTTTAAAAGTTGTTAACCATGTACTCAATAAATTAAATGAACCTAAATGTATACATAGACTCACTGATGATAGCTTTTGGATTTGATTGCATTACCTAGGAAAGGCAGGTGAATCCATTTTACGTAGATGCTTAAACAAAGTAAAGAAACACTTAGTTAAGGAGGAAAATTCATAACATTATGGCAGTACAAAAAATGTCTCTCATTTTATATCTACTAAAGATCAAACCCCTAAGGAATATAGGAACACTGTTGTTTATTATTTTAAATGTCCAGGTCGTAATAAGGATTATTAGTGATGATCATATTTATAAAAAAAATGAATTGTAAAATATTACAGTTTAAATGGAACTACTAGCTAGACTATGCCTAGGCCTAACACTGCTCGGAACTGATCCGAATCACGCCTGGGCCCATAACCTGTTACGTTCATATTTTCTGTTGGGTTGTTTTCTAGAATGACGGATGTTTTCAGAAACACACTGAATCATACACAGTTATCAATAGTCAACTATAACTTTATTCAATCACACGTGTATAATATCAAGTCGTCGTACATCAATCCAAAGAAAAAAAATATTCGCACTCATGTCACCAAGTGACCTTATCAAAGTTAAAACATGCTGTGCGCGAATTTCTTTATCGTAGGTAAGTTAAGCAAAAATGTATGAATTATTTATTAGAGCGGCTGCAGGCATTACTAGCGCATGCGCAATCTGGCTTCGTTGAAACCTACTACAGTATACTTTGCTGCAGTCTTAACCGACCGCAACCAAAAAAAAACAAAAAAACAAAAAAACAAAACAGGCTTGTGATAACTGCTTACATGTCTCTTCCTTTATCGTGCCTCAATAAAGAGATGGTTTTATATAAACAGACACACCGCTCAAAAACGAAAACGCTTACACTGCATTGCATGATATTGTCATTTAATCAATGACGAAAATAAAGTTTAGAAATCTATAGTTCAGCACTACGCTAACATAAAATCAACTAAAATGCTGACCCTACAATAAATTACGAAAGTATAATACATACTCCAAGTATTGAAATACACGCCATCGTGTTGGGATTCAATATTTCGACATTAATTATGTCATCATCAGGAAACAAAGTACTGTATGCAAAAATACATAAGTATCAATTCAAACTTTATAACGAATTATTTTGGAACATCAAATAGTAACAATTGCACAGTATATATGACAATGTGTGAAGGCTGGGTGCCAGAAAGGCCAGACTCATGACAATGGGAGCACCCAGAAAGGGAGTTACAGACTCTATTTAGTTTTGTTCTGTATTTTTTTTCATTTTGAATTAGGTGACTGTACCCGTAGCCGCCCGCGACGTGTTCCATGCCTGGTGATCCTTTATTTTTTTGTATATGAATAATAACTTTTTTTTAAAACATTAATGTAATCATTAGACTACACAATATTTTAAAAACAAATTAATACATATCATAAGAATAATAATAAGTTTAGATTGCTTTGGCCTTCAAAAAATGCTGTACTAAATACTCTGTTGACATAGTGTAGTGTAATAGGCTAGGGAGGCAGAGCAGGACCAAGCTAGATGTAGTATACAATATGGCCTATGCTAGGCCCCATTTATTTGTCCTGTTGTTTATTGTATTCTAATGTAAGTTTGCTTAGTATTTATTACAGCATAAACCACGGAGGTATTACAGCAAACATCACCACCCCACACAGAGTGAATCCCATGGAGCGATAATCCAACTTTCGTTCACTGTGACGTGAAAAAGCTACAGCGAGCAAGCCCAGCGAAAACAGATTGCGCATGCGCTAGTATTGCCTGCAGCCATTCTAAATGAATAATTCTTTATTTTTGGCTCAACTTACCTACGATAAAAAAATTTGCCTCCCGCGCATAACAAAGATGGTACTTGTAAGACATTTGGTGCGTAATAACAAAAGAGGGCGCTATATAGAATATCAGAAATGTTATAGAGTACCATATATCTATAAGACACAGTCGTGTCGTCACAACGCCAGGTGGCGTTCTCTGTCGTCAATAGACGTTGGTTACCTATCTATACGCCTAAATGACTTCATAGGCTTTCTGGAATAGGCATTTTAAAATGTAATATTTTACCATCAAAATGTACTAAAAACAAATGCTCGCATTATATTAGTTATCGGTCACACATTTGATCATCAATTAAAATTTACAAAGAAAAAGTAAGATACAATCATCTTTAATAATTACGTTAGAAATTGGGATCAATGGTTTGTCAGTGCAGAAAATGGCACCCGGTTGAACTCCTTTTGCAACGATAGCAACAGAGTAGTATCACGCGGTATCGTGACGTAATACTGTAGTACTCTATATGGTTATGAGAACACATTTCTGTTGCATATGTGCTCTCATAACCGTATGTAGTACTCTATATGGTTATGAGAACACATCCAACAGAAAGACGTTCTTTTTTTTCGTATAGTTAACTCAATAGTTCAATGTAATTCGTTCAAAAAACACATTCAATAATAATTTTAAGCTATACTTGCTGTTATATTTAAATTTGAATTATTATTAAACCGAAATTTTATGAAAAAAGAGGAAGTGTTCAAGCTTCCACAGAGCATGCGCAATGAGTAATAAAATTACGAAATTATCAAATCAACTAATCAGCGGGCCGTTCTCATAGTCAGTGTCAAGGAGAACTTGGGTTTGTATATATGAAAGAACCTGGTTTTAATTAGTGAAAATAAAGTCTACCAACCATAGTCGAGCTTATATAATTAGCTTTATAATGATATTAAACACGATATGACTGGCTTTAAAACGTGGTGGGTAATAAGGATGATTTCGCGAGTGTTTTATAATGTAAACAAAATGTAATTTTTCATACTTCCTGGTTAAAGCGGCTCTCTAAAATGATTTTGGGCATCTTAAGATAAATAATAATAATAATTTAAAAAAACTGTTGCGTGAATTCAATTATATAATATTTAAACAGTCTACATGATTCTGTTGAAAACTCGATTTGTGAAAATATTGACCTGTGCTATTGTTTTGGCCTATAATGTATCTCAAAACGGCCAACGCGACTTCCGACTGTTTCCCCTTGTCACCGGCACAATTGCTCTCCTTATTATTGCGAGAGCAATACGTGATGGACTGCACTTTCATTGACTTCATCACCTGTTTGTAGTTCAATCTCCTCAAAATCTTTATTGCTATGTACTGCAGAGCTTTCATTGGCTTGTGTCAAGTGGTCAACAATTCCTGCACCAATTGAATCGCCCTCAACATTGACCACTGTTCGAAGACGATCCCTGAGTAATTAATATTTGTGAATAATGAATGTAATTATTGTTAAAGATTTCAATTTTCAAAACTTCATTAACAGTGTTTCAATACAACTGATCTCTGATGTAAAAATACGGGGCCATACAGAACTACAGGTAGCACTATAACAATGCCAAAGACTAATCCAAATCCCTTACATAAAGTAAATGGACTAAACCATACTTACACAATGAAATCAACAGCCAAAATCAGAGCAATGCCGTTGGTCGGTAGGTTAACAGCTGTGAGAACAGTCACCATGGTCACCAAACCGGCATCAGGAATCCCGGCAGCTCCAATACTGGTAAACGTAGACGTCAGACTGATGGTGATTACTTGTCCAACATTTAGTGGAATACCATTCATTTGTGCGATGAAAATTGCAGCAACTGCCTCATACAGCGCCGTACCGTCCATATTGACGGTTGCGCCAATGGGAAGCATGAAGCGAGTTATTTGTTTGTTGATGCTGTTCTTGTCTTCGAGACATCGTATTGTTACAGGCAACGTTGCAGAACTGTGTAAAAAGAGTAACAATATTTTATGTGGATATATATAGATCACATTGCTTCAGTCTACCCAGTTGTATAAGTGGGTAACAGAAAATTGCTGGGAGTAAGCTACGATGAACTAGTGTCCCACCCAGGGGGAGTATTACACTCTTCTTTGCTTCACACTACAGAAACTGGGGGTAAACCCCAGCCCTCTGAGCCCTGGTGGCTCGACAGGAATTAATTTTTTTTATATGGACAAATTTGTTTCTCTTTTTTTGATATATATATAAGTGCAGTTACTTACAAATGCACATTAATTACGCAAAGGTTTTCATCAGATTTTAAGCAAAGAACGTTACCTTGATGCTGTTCCGAGAGCTGTTACAAAAGCTGAAGAAACGTTTATAAGGAATCTGTAAGGATTTTTCCGTGTGAATGCAAAGTACAATAGAGGTAGAATTATGAATCCGTGTATGGCTAGGCCAGTTACAACTGTTGCTATGTATGCTGCAAGTTTTGTGAACATCTCTTCCCAGTCTTTAACTTCAATCATACTTCCTGTTATTAAGAAAAAGATGCCAATTGGAGCATACCTAAAGTTGGAAATAAAAGTGAAAGAGTAAAGGTGATTAAAATGGCAAAATAGTATAATGACAATAATGATGAGTTGATGATGATGGTGATGATGACGATAATGGTAATGTGATAATTATATCATGGTGATGGTGATGACGACACGATGAGAGTGTAGATGTTCATTGGAAGAAAGAGTAAAAGATTTAAAGGGATTAACATGACAAAATAGTAAATTCACTACAATGATGAGTTGATGATGATGGTGATGATTACGATAAGATTATGTGATAATTATAATATCATATTATGGTGATGGTGATGGCGACAAGAGGTTGTTGACGATGTGAGTGACGATTTTCATTTTTTTTTAATTTCTTAATTCTGCAACAAAAAACAATATACAGAATCTAAACAAATACATAAAAGTCGAAGAGAAGCAAAAGCATAAAAAAACGCTGTCACCGGTAAGGTGTGCTTCTCCAGTTGATGATAATAATCATACACTGATTCCATGTGTCGTGCCACAAGAGGTTCGTTATAAAGCCTGGCGCACACTGCGATGATTTGACAACGAATCCATCTGTGCTCAATGCAATGCCAATCTGCTGACTGTCAGTGACAGTCTCATTGGATTATTGTTTAAAAACAATCTGCATCATCCATGTTTCTGGATTTACTTTTTCTGCCGACATAAAGGCATTTTTTAGAGGATCAATTTGCAGGCGCTTCACATGGAATACAGAACTGATGTTTGACCAAATAAAACACAGTAAATTGTTTATTTAAAAGTCCAGAGTTATACTCTGTGTGATTGTTGTTAACATGGTAACATACCACATAATCACCGTCACTAATTTCATAATTGCTTCATTCGTGGCACTGAAAAACTGTATAACCACACGTCCATCTTCTCCAACACGTGCAACAGATACACCAAATGCAATGGCAAAGACCACTATCCCTAAGACGTTTATACTGTCAGACATAACACCTACATAAACAGTTGTTACTGTGGCGTTAGAGCGGTGGAAAATGACATAATCCATTCCAGTAGTTACGATTATTGCCATCATCTCGGAAAGTTTATGAATCTCTTTTGCAAGAGATGCGATTTGGTTAAGCTCATCTAAATCACCGGTTAAAGGTGCAGCGCTAAGTGTTGAAAGTTCAACCATAATGGTGTTCATTCTCTTTAAAATGTAATTCATCTCTGTCACGATCTCATAACTGTTCAATTTTTTTGTGTCCATTGAATACAGTACATCTACAGTCATGCGCATTAGACTCATTGTTATGTCATTTAGGTTTAGAGTGCTCTTGATGTCTAGGATGTGCATTGACGTCACCGTCATATTCATCATGATAGTCATGATTGAATTTATTTCAACGAAGGAGGAGTTTGTATCGCTTTTTCTGATAGCGTCAATCAACTCTCCACTGAGATCATTCATATCTATCATGATCTGGTTGATCTTGTTGTAGTCGATCATAAAAAACATTTGGTTGATTCCACTGAGTGCTGAACTCATAGCAAGAGCAGCTTCTTCCACGGTTTCTGCAGAGGCAGCCGACATGCCAACCAATCTAACCATCTCGCACGTAGTTGATGTCAACATCGTTGATAAGCTAGTTGTTTCATTGCTCAGCATATCCATCTCAGACTCGCTCACAGGATCAGTTGTCAGTCTATCTACCTGAATCTGCAGCAATGAACTCTTTGCTGACGTATGGCTAATTAGTAACTTCAGTGCGGTTGTTGATGGGGACAGGTCTTTCTGAACGTTGTCTATCATCACTAAACTCGAGTCGACCTCTTGTAGAAATAGTGCCATATCACTTTTTACTTCAGAATTAGACAGACGACTGCTATTGAACAGTACCATCTTGTTGCCAAGAATTAACAAACTGCCATTGATGGCGACGAGTGAAGATGCAATAGAAACACCAGAATTGAGCATCACGTTTGAGAGATCTTCAGAGCTTAATACTTCTATTGGTTCTTCTTGAACATCAGTTTTGTACTTGAAATAACCAAGAGATATGGATTAACATATTGATAATATTCATGCTTATATATTTTGGCGCATTTTGCCTGCACAGACTTCTATAATGCGCTTCCTAATATTATTCACTTATTGGATCCCCTGGGCGTTAAATCAATAACATGGTTTAAATCTTACCTTGCAAATATGGTGCAAAAAGTATCGTTCTCTGAACATAATGATATATCATATGGGATACCCCAAGGTAGTATTCTTTGTGTGTTATATAAATGATTTGCCTGCCTCATTGCAGTTTAATCCAATATGATAATGATAGAGCACTTTATTATTCAGATCATGATCCTACGCGGGTGAAACAGTCTTAACTAGAAACATTAACAATTGAAACGAATGGCTTGTCGATAACAATCTTTCTCTGCATATGGGAAATACAGAATTAATTCTTTGCGGTTTGAATAAAATGCTTAATAATGTTAAAAATTTCAAAATTTCATGTTTAGGTCAAAATATACAAACTACAGTCTGTCACTTACATGGGAGTTGAAATTTACTGTTATTTAAACAACGAAGTAATCGTCGAAAACCTTCTTTAAAAAGTTAAAATGTATACGCTTAAAGTTTAAGTATCGTCAAGCATAAACTCTTCACAAAAACACCAAAAAATCATAATAATCTGTTCATCATTGGTTTTTAGCATTATTGAATATTGCATTTCTTTTTGGTGTAATGGTTTAACGAGTTTAAATTGTACTAAACTTCAAAGAGTGCACAACATAATAATAATAATAATAATAATAATAATAATAATAATAATAATAATAATAATAATAATAATAATAATAATGTCATTTTGTTAGGCGCACGTATCCATCCCTAGTAGGGGTGCTAAAGTTATTAGGTTTATTTTAAACAAGGTCCCTATTATCCTATTTTAAAATCAGATTTTAAATCACTTCGCTTATTAAATATTAAGCAACGCGCCACACAGCTCCAACTAAATATCACTTTTAACATTTTTAAAGACCTACAGTATTATTAAAACGTAAATTGTTTCTTTTTGTTAATCAGACCGTTAATTGTTTTTCATTAATTCGTTCTTGCCTTTTAAAAGTATTTAAAAAATATAATTGATTGTTCTATTTAAAATACTGTTAAAAATTGTTAATGCTTATTTTTGACATTCCTTACCTGTTTTAATATGTTTGTTGTGGACCTTGTCGGAAACAAACTTTACAGTTTAATGGGTTATCCAGGTTTTCTCTTATTGTATCTTGTATAATTTATAGTGTTTTTATTTGTTTTAAATAACTTGTTTTACTATCGATTTTATGTTATATACAGAGAAATCAGATAAATTAAATTCAATTCTGCCTGGAGGACTTATGCTATTATTGCATGTTCAGTGCATTTGCATTTGACCCACCAGGTACCAACTCATGGTTTAATCTAGCTAAACTTACTGTAATAGTAATTTAGCAAAATGATAAGAATATATTATTAGCCAATAACGTTTTGATTTTCGTGTATGGAACAATCATTGAATGGAGGCGAAATGTGTTCGCATTTCCCTTATGATGTACGTCTTCCCTGAACGTTTCTGTAATTCGTAGGAGTTTTTGTGATTATTGTTTTCATGATTTCGTGTTTTCATGATTGTTGCTCTGTAAACTCGCAGTATTGCCTTTGGGTTTGGTGTGAGGTGTTTGTACCAAATAAATAAATCATCAACAATTTGATTTAAAAGAAAATCTGAAATAAAAGTGAATGAATATCAAGAAATAACCAAGCCATTTTTTATAATTTTTTTTTGTTTTTGTTTTTCAAAACTATGAATCTATAAAAGGGCATTTTACAGTAACAGGTAACTCTTATATTCACCATCCATTTTGTCATTATAAAGATACCAGTAAATAGAATAACTCACAGATCTGAAAGTGGCTTCTACCAAGTTTGACGGGAACATGCTCCTATAAAACAAGTAAAATATCAGTAGTTAATGCATTTATTCATACATGAAATGTGGTTTTGTTAGGCTAATACTCTAGTTGAATTTGATTAAAGCTAGCATTCGATATTAAAACTTACAAAACAATGTTTTTAGCCAAATCAGAGGCATAAATAACATTGTTTTTGCATTATTTGTGCATGCATTTGAACTAACAGGCAGAAAGTAAAGACTTGTTTTACTACACAGTACGAAGTTTGTAAATTAGTGTTAATTGAATCGACTGGATAATCTCATTGCATAGTTATTTTAATGAGAAATTCAGTGATTTAATTTAATGTATTTCCCCACAGATTTTAAAACCTTAACCCTACGTCATTATAAATCTGACATACTTTTTACATTATATTTATAGTTTCAGTAATGTACACATAAGGTTGAATTTTTTAAAGTGTTGTGAATCACATACACCTTTGTTTAGGTCTAAAAAATTGTTATTGTTAACCACCCTGCAACAAAACAAAACAAAAACCCTTCGTATGATTAAAAGGTAAGAGTCAGTAAATATTGATGATCTCAAAGAAAGAAAATAAAAAAAGGAATGAAAAAAAAAGAATAAAAGGTAAGTAAGGAAATACGACTAAGGAAATAAATATTTAACAATTTTTTTTTTAAAGTAAATACAATTCTGTATTTTCAAATTATTTATTTATTAACATTATATACTTATTTTTTATTGTTGTTATTCATTATTGTTAGTCATTATTTTTGTTGTTGAAATTTTAATAATTTTTGCCACACCATGCTGTAAAGCGCATAAAGGTATTTGACATTATGCGCAATATAAATTAACAATTGTTATTATTATTATTATTATTATTATTATTATTATTATTATTATCTCCATATCATTGTAAAAGTATTTATGAAGCTACTGTCATCATATGTTATCATCCGTAAGATACGATGAATGGATGTTTGGTGATTTTCGTCGTAAATGAGGTTATTGCCATTTAAAGTATTGCCGTTAATCAGTAAAATCATTGAAAGAGCTGTTTATGAACAATTGCATGGTTATCTTATGACTAATAACTTTTTAAACAATGCTCAATCAGGTTTATGTAAAAACCATTCTACTGCTACAACATTTATTGATGTTTCCGATTACATTTTAGATAATATTAATGAAGGTAGAGTGACTGCTGCTATATTTGTTGACTAAAAAAACGCTTTTGACACGGTGAATCACCAACTACTCATTAACAAGTTGCACCAATTTGGTCTTTATTCTATGTCTTTAAAATGGTTTAAATCTTATTTATCTTGTAGATCACAAATAGTCCAAATCAACTCAACACGCTCAGATGCTATGGACATTGATATTGGAATATCCCAGGGTTCAATACTAGGGCCTTTACTTTTCAATATCTATGTGAACTCCCTCCCTGATATAATTAAAGGTAAATGCGTAATGTACGCAGATGACACAACAATTCTCTGCAGCTCCTCTAATCCCACTGAACTTCAAAATGAACTTCAAGCAAACCTTAATTATATTAGTCAGTGGTTCAATAAAAATAAATTGACTTTAAATATACAAAAACTAAATTTATGATATTTGGAACATCCCATGCGCTTCCTAAATTTTCTAATATTTCTCTTATCCATGGGAACATTAACATTGAAAAAGTAGATTGTTTTAAACATCTTGGCGTGTACTTTGACTCCAATTTAACTTGGGCTACACATATGGAAAATATTTCTTCAAAAGTTTCTAAAAGAATTGGTGTCATTCGCCGTGTCAAATAGTTCCTACCTTTCAACACAACTAAAATGTTAGAATATGCACTTGTAATGCCTTTATTTCATTATTGTAGTTGCATTCACTACAACTAATCTTTTAAATGAACTCCAAATTCTCCAGAATAGGTTAGGAAAAATTATTCTTTCAGTCATCAAGGATTTAATGGATGATTTAGGATGGAATAGGTTAAATGATAGGTGGAAGGAACACCTATTTTTACTCACTTTCAAGTGCCTGAAAGGAATTGCCCCATCCTACCTATGTAACAAATTCATTTTTTAATCAAAATAGCCACTCTCAGTGCACTAGGAATAAATATAACAACACCTTGATGGAGATAAAATGGAAACTCACTCAAGGCAAGAGAACATTCTTATACCGTGCAACTAAGGCTTGGAACGAACTTCCAAACCAAATTAAAATAGAATTAAATGAAAAATTTCAAAACTTTGATCAAAACAGAAAACTAATTATATCTTTCTGACCACCCAAGATGTGTATAAGAGACAGGTTCAATACTAAGGCCTTTACTTTTCAATATCTATGTGAACTCCCTCCCTGATATAATTCAAGGTAAATGCGTAATG
>NW_022742319.1:321232-334486 GCF_011630105.1 Anneissia japonica | reverse complement strand
TAGTCCTACTCCTCTTTTTCTTTTTCCAACTTTTAGCACATTCTCATCTGAGTTTTCAAGAAAAAATACAATGTTCCTGCCATCCTGCTAATCTCAATCGGCCGATGGCCAAGCTTACCACTACCCACCACTACTAATTGCATCTGCTATATCGCTGTTATGTAAATATTCACGAATTCTTGTCATGAGCCATGTTCTCTGGACGATTATCTTTTTCGCCTAACCACCATTCGTAATGTCCTTAAATAATCTTTTTTCATTCCAAAAGTGCCTCTTGAATTTAATAATTTCCCATAGGAACCCCTCGATTTTCATCTATTTCCATAAGCGCCCCCTCAATTTCCACTCTGTTTTCGTAAGCGCCCCGTTTAAATAAACGCCCCGTTTGAATAAGCGCCCCCCAGAAAGCGCAAAAAATATTTTAGGCGCCCGGGCGCTTATTCGCGCGAGTACGGAACCCTACAACACTTCAATTTGCTACTGTGACAACCGTGTGGTGGGGTAGTTGCTAAATACAACGGGTTCAGTCGCCGAGGGGGCGTGGCTTGTATTTGGTGACGTCAGGTATGATTATGCAGTCTACCTAAAAACGTAACTGTGTAACCAATGTGAATTTAGCAAGGCGAGCAGGCTGAGGCTTAAGCTTAGTTTTCTCTTGTGCTGCTGCTACGGGCTGGGTGAGGGATGATCGAGTCCATTTTCAAACGATTGGCCTAAGTTATGGACGTTCGTAGGTCTAGGTTTCCTCTAACAAAGCTTGGGCTAGGTCGGACCAGGAGGTCTTTTCAGGTCTGGGGCCTAGTTCTATAATTGTGCGTCCAGCAACCCGCAGCAGTCTGTCTGGGCCTATATGCCTCATTTACGTGAAGTTAGGCCTATGCAGAATCTGTTGTTAGACTCTCGCCTAGGATACTGAAGAATCTGCACTGAATAGGTGCATTTAATTCAATTCAATTTATTCACTAAAGAAATGTTAAAATAGCAATTAATTACATAATATAATAAAAAGATGAAATGGACAACCAGCATAAAAAGCTCAAAGAGCTTGTACAAACGCGGTGTCCAATACTATTAAAGTAATTAAGTTAAGTAAAATATGTTTAAAATTAAAAAGCATTCAATAAAATAATTAAAATATTTCAGGTTAGGATAAAATCTGTCTCTTATACACATCTAGATGTGTATAAGAGACAGCCCATTGATGGGTGGACTGAAACAATGTATGAAGTGCCTTGCCCAAGGACACAAGCGAATCTGCACGGCGGAGACTCCAAAATCCCGACCTTACGATTGGAAGTCCGAACCTCAACCGCTGCGCCAAACTGCCGCTACCGCAACACCGAACAACAACATACACAGAGAAAAACAAGCAAAATATTATAGATACTGTAGGCCTAGGTCTAAAAATATTAAATGATAGGTATGCTGTGCATACCCTGGCTAAAACAAATAAGAAAATATAGTAGTACAGTTTCTGCGTTTGATTTAGCATTTCTTAGCCACAATCTTCTATATAAACCTTAATTTTTTGAATGGATTGCTGTAGTTTATTGGAAAAGCAAAGTTTTTCAATGTTTGGCCTACTTTGGTATAGGATAAGTCACATTCGGGCCTATCGTATCCTACTCTCAGCTGCTTAGAATTTCCGCATAGATGGTTTGAATATCAACCAATCACGTATTCAGTGAGTCAATGGAAGTCAGAGCATACCGTACTCGCGCGAATAAGCGCCCCGTTTGAATAAGCGCCCTTCTCGAATAACCGCCACTCCTAACGCGAACATTTCTTTAAGCGCCCCGTTTTAATAAGCGCCCCTTCTAATCTAATGATAAATAATATCATAAGATTTTATTTTTAGCAAGTCAATAATCCAATCAATCCTGGGACTGTAATTGTTGGCATGATTTGAGCTGCAGAGTAGAAACACATTCTTCTTAGCTAGGTCAATATCAAAATGAGGATATTTCTCTTGGACAGACGAGAGCTCTGATCCCTGGACAGACAGTATATTTCCAACTTTACTCTTTTTACATATTTCTCTATACCTAGTTCTACTCCTCTTTTTCTTTTTTCCGACCTTTAGCACATTCTCATCTGAGTTTTCAAGGAAAAATACAATGATCCTGCCATCCTGCTAATCTCAATCGGCCGATGGCCAACAAGCTAACTACTACTACCCACCACATTAATTGCATCTGCTATTTTGCTGTTATGTAAATATTCACGCATTCTTGTCATGAGCCACGTTCTCTGGAGGATAATCTTTTCCGCCTAACCACTATTCGTAATGTCCTTTTCATTCAAAAAGTGGCGTGCCTCTCGAATTCAATAATTTCCCATAGGAACCCCTCGATTTTCATCTATTTCCATAAGCGCCCCCTCAATTTCCACTCTGTTTTCGTAAGCGCCCCGTTTAAATAAACGCCCCGTTTGAATAAGCGCCCCCCAGAAAGCGCAAAAAATATTTTAGGCGCCCGGGCGCTTATTCGCGCGAGTACGGAACCCTACAACACTTCAATTTGCTACTGTGACAACCGTGTGGTGGGGTAGTTGCTAAATACAACGGGTTCAGTCGCCGAGGGGGCGTGGCTTGTATTTGGTGACGTCAGGTATGATTATGCAGTCTACCTAAAAACGTAACTGTGTAACCAATGTGAATTTAGCAAGGCGAGCAGGCTGAGGCTTAAGCTTAGTTTTCTCTTGTGCTGCTGCTACGGGCTGGGTGAGGGATGATCGAGTCCATTTTCAAACGATTGGCCTAAGTTATGGACGTTCGTAGGTCTAGGTTTCCTCTAACAAAGCTTGGGCTAGGTCGGACCAGGAGGTCTTTTCAGGTCTGGGGCCTAGTTCTATAATTGTGCGTCCAGCAACCCGCAGCAGTCTGTCTGGGCCTATATGCCTCATTTACGTGAAGTTAGGCCTATGCAGAATCTGTTGTTAGACTCTCGCCTAGGATACTGAAGAATCTGCACTGAATAGGTGCATTTAATTCAATTCAATTTATTCACTAAAGAAATGTTAAAATAGCAATTAATTACATAATATAATAAAAAGATGAAATGGACAACCAGCATAAAAAGCTCAAAGAGCTTGTACAAACGCGGTGTCCAATACTATTAAAGTAATTAAGTTAAGTAAAATATGTTTAAAATTAAAAAGCATTCAATAAAATAATTAAAATATTTCAGGTTAGGATAAAATACGAAGATGTATACAATTCAAAATAAAAAATTAAAAAGAAGAGATACCAATGGGTTTTCGACAGGGTAAGGCAATATTATTGCGAAATATATAAACATAATAAAAGCATATACAAAAGAAAATAGGAAGTGTGTTTTAAATATAATCACTGAGTAAATTTATTTTATAGAATTGTTTAAAAACGTGAATTGAACACGCAGATTTAAGGTCATTAATAATGTTGTTCCAGATACGAGGCACTGAAACAGCAACACTGTGACTCGTGCATGTAAGTCTACGAAATGGGGGCCTAAGTTTACATTTGCTTCTAGTATTGTATAACATTTATACAATACAAATATACACGACATGGGAAAGTTAATATAACCTATATACTGTACTTAAATTACATATATTAATCCATAGACTAAGTATATATAGGGGCCTGTGACGCCAGGATTTGCCCGGGGTCCGAGGTCCCCGAATATCCGTCGAAAGTATTCCACGGGGCTTCCGCCCCCCCCCCCCATCCCCCGAAAAAAAAAACAATTTTTGGTATGAAAGGCTTACTTAGTCGATTTTGGTGTCCACTAATATGTAGAAAATACATTACATTTTTTTCTCCCCGACGAATTGTGGTTTTTCTTCCCGACGGGGGCCCTGTCCTCCTCCCACCCGCTGCCGCCACCCCCTGCTAAATACAGTACCGAAATAAGACTAACTAGGCCTATGTATTATTTCACTCTGTGTAGGCCCCATGAATTGATAATATTCCAGGGATCCTAATTTTTGGAAAGAAAAACACAGAGGTACAACTTATTTTTTCTTACATTGGTTTTACCATGAAGGAATCAGTTGTACGGACTGTATTTTGCTATGCTGTGTGATTACAGACAGGGCCCACACTCTGTCGAGGAGATCAATGCAAGTTGAAGTTATGCATGACGTCAACATACGAAGCCACGCCCCCTCGGCTGAACCCGTATTCAGCAACTACCGTTCAAAAGGGAGGGCCTGCCAATAGGAAAGGTTTGTAAGCCTACTACTATACAGGATCAGATTGCGCTATAGCCAAAATATAAATGTAGGGGCCTATGTTATTTTTAATACCGGCATGGTTGTAGTATCTTCTTTTTAAAATAATTTATATTCCTCTATATTAACATATTTAAATTCAAATAATAATAATTCAAAGTTTCTTCTATACCGTTTATACTGCCCCACCATGACAAATGGAAGTATTTGACAATTTTTCAAAACAACTAGTTTTTAGTCACTATAATTTGGAACATATTGATATATTTGAGTATGCTCAAATCCCACTAATTAACAAGTAATTAGCAACAGAAAAGGGAAGTAAGAGACTAAAAATACAGTAAAAACCACCAGAATAGGAAGCAGCGGACAAAATCAACATGCTCCAAATTCCTTAATTACTCAAAGCAATGCGAACAGCAGTTCCTTCTTTATGTCATGGTGGGGCAGTATATGCATGCAAATTTATTTATACTTTAATCATTGAGATTAGGCATATAGATAGAATACCCGATCGGCAGTGAAGGTCCTGATTTGCGAGAAGAAGAGCATGCGCACATACTCTTGGAAGCAGTGCTTCCATTCCAGTGTTAAATTGGCTATTCTGACGCCACCCTTTTGTGTGTGATGTGTAGCGTGTCTGATATGAATATTTATATATACCATCGTCATTAATTATTCATGACCTGATGGAACTGGTGCCCATATAACGCTATACCTCCATGCGCTTACCATTGAAATTTTGGTTTTTGTGTCTACTGCCCTCAGGCAGTACACACTTTGCTATCCTGGTCGCGATTTTTTTCCGTACGAAACATTTGCATGAAACTCCACTCGGGTTGTCTCGACTGACTCGACTCGAAAATCGCAATTCTGGAGGTCAAAAGGTCATCAACCAAAGACAAACGTCTACAAAACTTCTGAGATACAGGATTGCTGCTCGCTGTCTGATTTTGAAAAAAAAAAACATCTTTTAAAACGACATATGTATTATTTGATTTCGCTGCACGAATAATAAAAAGTGTTAGGCCCTATTTGAATTTGAGTTACATACTGTGAAAATTTTTATTTTTTAGTTGGCCGCGGTTTTGGATAATTGTTTAACCTACGTCATGACGAATTCGAGTCAACTCGGCCCCAATTTACTGTGTACGGTATTTATTGAATATTTACCAAGAGATTTGAATGCAAAGCCAAAATTAAAGTGTTTTTAAATCGTTGCCTTTGTTATTTCGGTTCATTTACATGCACTTACAATAATAAAAACTGCATTAATAAAAATAATATTAAAATGATATTAATAAAAATTATACAAAGGTACATAGAATAACTAATAATAATAATAACAATATAAAATTGGGGCCAAGTTGACTTAGGGTTGGTTGACATGGGGCCGAGTTGACATGGGGGCCGTGTTGACTTGGGGCCGAGATGACTGGGGCCGAGTTGACCTGCTTCCGCCTAGAATATATATATAGTATGTACAATTATGTATGTACAATTTTCAGTGAGATTAATATGCTTTAAATTAATTTTTATATACTTTTATTGTCATTAAACTCACTGTATAATACAAAAATTCCTTTATATATATTATTAGATATACAGATAATAAGGCTGTCTCTTATACACATCTAGATGTGTATAAGAGACAGATTTAGCCTCTTTTGCTCTAGCCTTTGATAGATGTACCTATTTACCACTGGTACTACTATAGAAGGGGGTACTAGCTGTTGTTGTTGTTGTTGTAGTACATTTGATAACAAACATACAAAAAGCTCACAGTTAGTTACAGACGTAGCCTACATCCCATAAATCGGTAAGATTTTATAGGCCTGCCGTAGGTAAATAAAGAACAGTACAGTAAAGGTAATAGAATACTCGAGCGTCACGACATTGCGAAGTGCGTATATCAAACTTGAGTCGAATCAATCCGAGACGGCCCGAGTGGAGTTTCATGCAAATGTTTCGTACGGAAAAAAAAAAATCGCATCCTGGTCAATACGGAAGCGTAAAGTTGACATAGTGAGCGTGAGTTGACATTCACAAAAGTGTGAAGTAAGAATCCGGAAGTGTAAAGTTGACATGTCACATTCATGATGTGAGATATGCCGTGATTTTACTACTACCCGTAAACTCGGTCTTGTGTGGTACGATGCATATTACTAGCCAATTCGTCATTATCTAGGCCTAGCAGGCGCACAGTTTCCGAAAGATGGAAGTTAAAATTAAATCGAGTAGAAGTGGTTAAACGGGTCTACAGTTGAACTCATGTCGAGACTGTTTTGCTTGTGGTTGTTCCAGTTGTTTTTTCTACCCTAACTCGGTGGTTTTGAAGTTATCAATCATCAGTCACTCTACACAAATTGGAAAGCTTGGATAATAATAAAAAGCACCGTTTCTATTATATTTGGCAGTAGACACACGCTCCCGCTGGGAGCCTAGTTTTTGGCACTTGTCCCTGTGAAAAATTTTTGTTTTCTTGGCATAAAAACACTAGAGGTCACTAAGCATGTCAAATATACTTTATTCTAAGATTAACCCAAGTTATTGACGTCAGTAGAATTTACCAACAGAGGGTGACCTATAGGCGGAAAAAACGATTTACTTCAAAAGTGCTTTGAAGTTGATAGCGCTTTGAAGTTCCCTCTTATCGCATATCGCTGATTAAATGAAGACTAATAATTAGTCACGCTAGCTGGAAATCGTTGTATGTCATTGAACCTACTTAAATTGATCATGAAGCACTTATCATGAAGTAATGTTCGGCTGTTTATACATTCATTGTATATAAGAAGTCGTTTTTATCTTATTATGTCTATGCCACAATCCAAAGATTGCCAATAAAAATAGTTACTGACAGTCCCTTCACAAGACAAACATAATGATGCTCTAAACTCATTATGAGGCTTAGAGGGTGGTGTTGTTTTAGTCGTGGTAAATCCTGTAACACGGACAGGAATTACACCCACAGGATAACCTAAGAGGTCCGCGGTAATGCCCCGCGAAATTGTTGTTTTAACTAGACTCCCGGAAATGACCTCTAAGGCCTTTTGAGTGATCAATAATTTCTTTTTCTTTTTTTTTAGACTTTCTAAATGTGTAGGATGGGGGGGGGGATGGCGGGGCCGGCTTTCCCCTCCCCTTTCCGCCTCTGCATGGAACAGGAAGGCAAACATCTTAAGACGAAAATCCTTAAATCTACTGGCATAAATAAAAACTAAGAAAGAGAGTAGATTAATACGATTGATTTTGCGTTATAAAAAGTTAAATATTGTACTAAAGAAGGAAAAACATGTGATGGAAGTTTATTTTAAAGGACAGAAATTCTGGGAAATGAATTTGAATGAGATAAAGTGAAGAAAGTGGATGTAAAAACAAAGCATTTGTGAACACGTGCAGAAGCTCGTGTTGAACTTCTTAATTTATAGTAAGAGTTAGTAAATATTGTAAAAGTATAGGCCTTTTTCACGCTGCGGTAGACATCTTCGATTGATGACAAACAGTGCTGAGCAGCGAAGCGTAACCAATAGAAATAACATAGATAAAACACATTCGACCATATATTTAAGTCATGTTACTTAAAAAATCATAAATCCTTAACGGAGGATCGTATCAACATAATTTTTTCTTTAAAATGTTCGCAAATGCTATATCTACGGATGCTTAAAGTGACCTTCCGCGTTTCCGAGTTACGAAGATAATTATCTTGGAAACATGGAATAAATGCTTATCAAGACATCTTTCCGAGATAATTCATCTCGGAAAGACGGATTTCTGAGATAATTTATCTTGGAAAGACGGAATTCCAAGATAATTTATCTTGGAAAGACGGAATTCCAAGAGAATGTATCTTGGAAAGACGTCTTTCCAAGATAACTTATCTTGGAATTCCGTCTTTCCAAGATAATCTTGGAATTCCATCTTTCCAGAATAATGTATCTTGGAAAGACGAAATTCCAAGATAACGTATCTTAGAAAGACGGAATTCCAAGATAAATTATCTTGGAAAGACGTCTTTCCAATATACGTTATTTTGGAAAGACGTCTTTCCAAGATACTTTATCTTGGAAAGGCGGAATTCTGAGATACTTTATCTTGGAAAGACGGAATTCCAAGATAATATCGAGACGAAATTCAAACTTCCAAGATAGCCTGAAAGCTGTAGTAAGGAAAGTTAAGCTACCTGTGACTTACCAATGAACAGGCCTATATTTAATTTGTTCAAGTTCAAAGTTGTGGTAAATATTATTGTATTTCAATGTAAATTGTTATATTTCCGGAAGATATTTCAGCCGCTCTAAATCTCTTTCCTATTCTTCCTTCTTCCTTTATTCTTTTACAATTTGCGTTTTAATCATACAGTATTTTTCATAATTTTATACACTCACATATAGTCACTTGTTTAGGCTATACCTCGGCTTGCCCATTACTATATTATTTAAATATACAATTTTGATAGATAAGATTATTTTAACATGGACATAGTAATTCATACTTAAACAGTACATTAAATTTAAATTTAAAATAATGACGTTAACGAATAAATAACAATAATTAAATCGTGTACATAGTATCACTACTACAATAATAAGATTAACATTTTTCAATTTTATAAATAATTTTATATCGCCGGAGTGTTGACTTAGGCTACTATGGCTAACGACAGGACGCTTTCTCCAATAAAGTTTTTTCTATGAATGAAATGACCTGTACGAAACTCGGAAGGTCACTTTAAGCTTCCGTACCAAAACCAGTACCGTTACGATTTTAATCGTGCGGGAAATATACTCAAAATTTATCTTAGAATTCCTTATCTTGGAAAAACGGAATTCCAAGATAAATTATCTTGGAAAGACGTCTTTCCGAGATAAATTATCTCGGAAAGACGTCTTAATAAGTGTTTATTCCATGTTTCCCAGAAGGTCACTTTAAGCTTCCGTATTATCTACATACTGTATGAATAAAAAAAAAATGAAAATGTGTTTAGTCTGTCAAAACTAAACTGGAAAATGGAAGGCCGATTTTGTGTAGTGTTAACACACGCATTGCCATATTTCGCACTGTTCGACCGAATATCATTAGCGTGCCGGCCATATTTTCGGAGATCATGTTACTTTAAGAATCATACCGTAACTCCTTAACGGAGGGTCGTATCAACATATTTTTTTCTTTCAAATGCTCGCAAAGGATATATCTAAGTACTGTATGAGTAACAAAAAAAATAAAAATGTGTTTAATCTGTCAAAACTTAATTGAAATAATAGCAACACGCACTATACAAAATCGGTCTTCTATTTTCCAGTTAAGTTTTGACAGACTAAATAAATATTCATTTTTTTTATTCATACGGTACGTAGATATATGCTTTGCAATTATTTTAAAGAAAAAGAAAACATGTTGACATGACCTGCCGTTAAGGATATATGATTTTTTTTGGTAACATGACCTCCGAAAATATGGCCGAAACGCTATGTTATTTCTGTTGGTTACGCTACGCTGCTCAGCATTGTTTGTCATCGATCGAAGATGTCTACCACAGCGTGAAAAAGACCTATTGTATTTACGAAGCTACTGTCAACATTATGTTATCATCCGAAAGATACGATGAATGGATGTTTGGTGATTTTCGTCGAAAATGTACTATAGCCATTTACATTTTGATAAGCTGAACCAGATATTACTACTAGGCTACATTAGAACAATCACTTATCATGAAGTAATGTTCGGCTGTTCATACATTCATGGTATATAATAGAAGTCATGAAATCAAATGTAGGGCCTATTGTTAATCATGAAACCTTTTTTATCTTATTTTATCCATTTAGGCCACAGGCCAAAGATTACCCATAGTAAAAATAGTTACTGACAGTCCCTTCACAAGACAAACATTGATGCTCTAAACTCATTATGAGGCTTAGAGGGTCGTGGTAACACGGACAGGAATAGAACAAAATCGGCGACTCCAGCAATTACTTAATTGTCACGTGACGTGACATAATTATAGCGGGTACAAATTATAAACATGCACATCGTAAACCACAGTGTGCTCATTGAAATCACTGATATTGACAGAGTTATTATGTTTTTTAGACAGCGACCCAAAGTAAAGTAGGGCAGTAGGGCTATATTTCTTTTTAAATAGTGATTTATAATTACTTTGGCAATCTCCGTGCATTTTATTTAGGCTCTGGAATGCTGCTGTGTACGGTAGGCTACATACAGTTAGGCTAGGCCTAGGCTGCACTGTGATCGTGTTAGCCTTGACCAGGGCCCGGAGAAGGGAGGGATATCTCGACTATATATCTCTAGTATAGGTAATACACTTCTAAGTGATTTACCAAATTATAACTCGCATTCCAACCAACATTTTCAACATATGTGACTTACATCAACAACAAGGCAAAGACATTCAATGCACTGTCGTCTCCTCGCGATGTAAACAAACCCTAAAGCCGCACACTCACTGGGTCGTACGACCGTCGAACGATGAATCTACTTGCTTCCGGTGAGCGAAAGACGCCGCAACGCCGTCTGCTGATTGCAATCTGAACGGGCGATCCTTATTAAAAAGACTCCGTTGGGTCCGCGCCTTCCCGTGAATTCTTCGTCGCGTTGCCGTCGCACGCAGTGAGTAACTGGCTTTATACCCACTATAAGTCACGTGACCCGAGCCGCCGCCTCGGTCTATTACACCCAGGACCAAGGCAGAACGGA
The DNA here is from genome assembly GCF_011630105.1 of Anneissia japonica. Classification (NCBI taxonomy): domain Eukaryota; kingdom Metazoa; phylum Echinodermata; class Crinoidea; order Comatulida; family Comatulidae; genus Anneissia; species Anneissia japonica. The sequence goes on along the minus strand of NW_022742319.1, from coordinate 323,554 downwards.
TCCCGGAATATCAAATAGGAGGACAAAAGAGGGGTGGATCGAGAGACATATCTAGGAGGTCCGGGGTAATTCCACCGCGAAATTGTTGTTTACTAGACTCCCGGAAATGACCGCTAAGGCGTTTTGTGCGATCAATAATTCTTTTTCTTTCTTGTTTTTTTTTTTAATGTTTAAACTTTCCAAAAGTGGGTGGGGGAGGTGGGCTGGCTTTCCCCCTCCCCTAGATCCGCTCTTTCATGAAACAGGAAGGCAAACATCTTAAGTCACCAGTGGTAAAATATATCAGTTGGTAATGATTTTCAGACTTTTTGCTGAGACGAAAATCCTTAAATCTACTGGAAGAAATGAAAACTAAGAAAGGGAGAGTAGATTGATACGATTGATATTGCGTTTTAAAAGTTAAATATTGTACTAAAGCAGGAAGAAAATGTGATGAAAGTTTATTTTAAAGGACAGACATTCTGGGAATAAATGAATTGGAATGAGATAAATTGCGGAAAGTGGGTGTAAAAACAAAGCATGTGTGAACACGTGCAGACGCTTGTGTTAACCTAGAAAAGATGTGAAAGGAAGGGACAATAGAACAAAGCTAAAAAGAACAGTGACCCAAAAAATATTTATAATGCAAAGAGTGCTGAAATTCGACGGTGATGTTCGAGAGACTGAAATATGGAGCTAATCTCACAAGGAGTAACTACCAGAGTGTATATTTTTCTACACTTACCTGATTAGGTCCATAAGAGCATAAGCTGTTCCAAGAGTTTGCTCCTCTTCTGTGTTCTTACTCACATTTCCGCTGATTTCACCAGGTCTTATAGTTAGAACCAACAAGATCCCAAGAAAAACGGCAATGATAGTTGTTGAAATGTAGTACACAACCACCCTGACGCCCAGCTTGCCGGACATCGATGAGTCCAGAGATGCTAGACTGGACACCAAACTGGAGAAAATCAGCGGCAGAATCATCATTTTCAACATACTCATAAAAATATCACCAGGAAACGATATATAATCAATTTGTTCCGGGGTGAAATCAAACATGCTGCCGAATAACCAACCAAAAAAGAAACCTAAGATTACAGATGAAATTAAAAGAATTAGCAGAACAGAGTCTTTGCTGATTTTACAAAGTTTTCCTTTCTTCTCTCCGCGTTCAAAATCATATTCGGCAGACGAGAGTTTGTTTTCCAAACCCATTTTCACGTTTTCCGGAAAATTTATGAAATTATCAGTCAGAAAACTGTTGGGGGGCTAACTGTTTTCTATGCTACCTATGTCTTGTGTGGTGAGACTGTTAATTTGTTACAAAAAAAAAGTTTTCAGAAAATCAAATCATGTAAACAAGACACGAAACCGCGAAGGGGCGATGGAATCAGTTTGCTTCAGGTGTGTAATACAGATTGAATGAGTTAGAGGTCTAATAATGTCATTGAGGCACTAAATCTATATAAATAAAATACATCATTAAACACTGATAAGGTTTGGAAGCTGAAGCTAGCTGGAGATAAAACACTAGGTCGAGATAAGTTATTATTTTTCCAGGTTTGTTCCTGCTGTGTTAAAGTTCAAATACCGTATCTCTTTTTGTCGGTTACCAGAATAGAATATGATTTTTGGTTAAATGTGTCAGCAAACAATTAAGAAGCATCGTAAACCGCATGGTCACCGACGGTAGTGGTAGAAGGAAAATAGCATCACTTTGGGAATCTGACAATTTGGGGTAGTCTCAGTCTCCAATTTTAGTGTTAGCTTTGTGTAAATAAATTTTTAGTTGGTTGGTACTTGGAAAAAGTGTTGTGGGGCCTCAAATTGGATTGTACTATGGAGGAATAAGTCTAAACGTATTATTCCATGATTTTATAGCCTTTGCACTCTTTACCGAAAAAGTTTATGAAAACTCATGCCGCCAAAGTGGGCGCTGTTAGCCATATTTCTGATCTGTCTAGATCAAACGATCTGGTAGTGTATTCCCACCACAAATATATGGGGTGCCATACGCAGCAAAAGTCCATGTTAAAATCAAAATGTAATTGCAAAATTCAATGTCTGATTTATCAAAACGTAGGCGTAAATTTCTCAAAATGTAGATCTAGTTTCCCAAAATGAAGTTCTAATTTTTGAAAACGTAGTTCAAATTTTCCAAAATGTAGTTCTAATTTCTTTAAAATGTAATTCAAATTCAAAACGTAGATCTGAATTAATCAAACGCCCTCTCCAAACTCTATTCCAAAACGTAAATCAAAAACCAGGCTGGTTTGAAATGCATTTGACAACAACACTAGAAATGGACTTTTGCTGCTTATGGCACTAGACTTGCGAAAT
>NW_022742319.1:320826-321201 GCF_011630105.1 Anneissia japonica | reverse complement strand
GGCCTGTTCCATTAATGATGGGGGAATCATTTTTCGCTGCAGTCCAATTCCGTGAACAACGCTTCCCAGTGCGTCTGCTAATTTTTAATGGTCAGGGTACCGCGATCACGAGCCCTATGCTTGGCATTATAGGACAGGCTTATGTGGGTTGGGATTTGCAACAAGGTCTTGGACTAGGCGTCTATACTATAGTAGGAGGCCTGGTCCTAGCCTATGCCTATAATATAGTAAAATTCTGTATAAGTAGTCATATGATTACAAGTTTACATTGTACCAAAATCGATATTAACGATCGCATTTATTTTTCATTGAAAATAAAAAGAAAACTTTAAATAATTTAACTTAGGGGTCATCTATTATTTTCATCATTTTCAC
>NW_022742319.1:315745-318995 GCF_011630105.1 Anneissia japonica | reverse complement strand
AGTAAAACTCGAGCGTCACGACACTGCGAAGTGTCTGCTCTTGTTCCTCGTATCGTACTCACTCGAGTCAATCCGAGATGGCCCGAGTGAAGTTTCATACAAATGTTTCGTACGGAAAAAAAAATCGCATCCCGCCACCTGGAACCATCGACACAGAGCTGCAAGTAAGGGGTCTGGCTATTTTTGATATTTGTAATTAAGTCCTAAATAGAATCTTTAAACGTGTGCACGACAACATATTATTACTTGTTACCTGGCATACTATTTATCTGTTGGAAACATTTAGCTAGCATAAACCATAAACAAACACAGACGAGCCCCTACTACTAGGCTCCTTAGAATTCCAGCAGATCCATCCAGCACAGGGTTGCCAGACAGTCGACAGGCTTCACAGCCAAACACGCCATCTCACGGCCGGCCAAATTCGGCCAAACCTTTTTTCGATATCGGCCAAAATTCGGCCAGATTTTAATTTGATTAGAAGATGTTTAGATGTTTAGAAGAACATTGGGTACATAATATTCATTTAAAATTCAAAAAATCGAGGAGAGCAGCCCCCCCCCCCCCCCCCACCCCGGTCGGGGAGAAAAACCACAATTCGTCGGAGAGAAGAAAATTTGTTTTTTAGTATTTTGCACATTTATTAGACCCTGGACTATTTTCGCCTGTACAATTTTATTTTATTAAATTCTCAAACAAAAGAGATAGAAACCTCCACTAGGTTCGAACATTAAAGAACACATTATGGCTAAAACAATAAATTGTCTTCATAAAGTTTTAAACGAGGATAAACTTCATAAAAAATATTAATTTCATCCGAACATTTTAAATTATTAAATGTAACTACTAATTTTTAAAATAAACTCTCTTACGTCAACTCGGCCAAAGGGGAAATACATTAAGTGTTTAGCGCGAGTACGACCCGGAGTACGATTACGAACGTTCAATGTAAGTAAATTTACACGATTAGAATCAAAGCTTTTGTACAAAACAACATATCCAAAACAAGTCTACGTTATATTAGGCAAATTAGGCTATATTGAAAAAAATGTAAACTTTTCACAATAGTCGGCCAAATATAATTTGGCCGTGACTTTTCAAACGAATTTTATACGGACAGATTTGAGGAATATGGCCGTAAAAAAAGGCCATTAATATACTACTTATTGTAGAAAAGTATACTTTATCAGTTTTCTTTCAAGATTCAGTGAAGTTAGAGTCATATTCAAATCCTTACCCGTCCGCAAATATATCAAAGTAGCTTTCTGGCAAATCTTTGTTATGCTTCATTGTTTTTTTTTTTTTTTTTTTTTCCAAAGTGGGACTACGCAATGGTTGACAAATGACAAGGAAGAGAAGGGTAGAAAGTTTATTGCCAAGAAAAATAAAATTGACTCAATTTGGCAGCAGGAAAGGTCTTCTAATTCCATCTACGACACTGATATTTATACTAAGTGCATGTTTTATGTTAAATTCTGCTTTTGGATAATTTGATTCAGCCCTAGATGATGTGAGCAGTTGCTCCGAGACTTGCAAAAAAACGTACCCACCACTGTTTCATTCAGTGCAATCAAGATACTAGAAATACAAGATAGAGCACTCGCATAGCAAAAATGAGGCGGAAATTAATCCAGACGTACGCGGCGCCCTTCTCTTTTTGTAATGCAAGTTTTCTATACTCGCCCAGACGTATAGGGCGCCCTTCTTTTTTTTTTCGAAAAGATGCATATGAATTACTCTAATTATTATAAAAAAAAAAAAAAAAAAAATATTGGCATTGGAATTTTAGTTTTACGCAAAAGAATAAAAAAAAAATATAAATACAGATTATTTCTCATAGAATGAGAAATTTTCTTGACGAATTCTTCGTTACTAGGCACGACGTGCAAACAGCTGCAGGATAAATATTCATTGCCTCAAGGAGGGGTTACGTTGTTGAATCTATAGCGCCACCAATCTCCACAGCCTCAAACGTCCAGGAAAAAAAAATCGCGGGCCGGTCTTTATTGTATTTTATACGTTAATCTTAGATGGGCACCACTATTGCAGTTATGGGCACCGCTGCTGCATCCTTAGATGGGCACCGCAACTGCATTATGGGCACCACTACTGCAGGTGTTGTTATATCAGGGAGTTGTTATTTAGAGGGAGTCACAACACATTTATCTACTTATCTACAGCCAATGAGCGAAGCGCGGTGTACTGAATCTTCAAAGAGAACCATGACTAACTGCCTGTCTTCTGTCAATAGGGTACTTTTCCGACGATCTTGCGCCCCCAGTTGTTAAAATTTTGTCTTTGTAGAGAAAATAATTTCGTGACAAACGACCAGTAGAGCATGCGCAGAGTTTTTTTTTTATTCAATTTTCGCTGTTCAATAAATTTGCATCTCAAGAGAGTTTTACGAAGAATAATTTACAAAAAACCGCATACAAATTCGCCTTTTCGTTAAAAAGTTACGAGTATTTGAAGTAGAGCTATATGTGTTTGTTCGTACACCGTCATTTGTAATTTTCATGGGTTTTTGATAAGTTTTAAAGCTTATATTTTATATTTTCCGCAAGTATCTCCATTTTATAACTAGGACAAATAGTTTATGCAACTTGTTAACTATCATTTTCTTTATGTCTCATTTTCTAACGTAATTTGAGTTCAAACTGAACATGTTTTCGTAGCAGGGAAATGATATAGGGGCATATTTGTTGTATCGGTTTGACGCTAGCGTGTAGTTGATAACTGACACTCTCTCTAGTTGCCATGCTTTTTCGTCACACACAAGCATAAGAAGGTTTACTGCGCATGCTCATATTCGGTAATTGAACCTCGTCGTTATCTACCAGGGTTGCCATTTGGCCTTTTTGACGGCCAGATTCCTCAAATCTGGCCGTATAAAATTTGCCTGGCCGTAGCATTTGAAAAGTCACGGCCAAACTATATTTGGCCGAATTTGGCCGAATTTTGGAAAAGATTACATCTTTTTCAATACAGGCCTAATACAACGTAGACTTGTTTTGGATATCTTGTTTTTGTTAGCTTAAATTCTATATTTGATTCTAATCTTGTACTTGTTTTTACCTGCACTAAACACTTAATATATGTTTCCCGATTCAGTCGATTTGACGTAAGAGAGTTTATTTAAAAGGTAACAGTTACATTTAATAATTTAAATTGTTCGGATGAAATATATTGTTTATGAAGTTTATCCTCGTTTAAGCTTTATGAAGACAGTTCATTGCAAGTTTGTACCATA